>NW_020230025.1:473580-751080 GCF_003227715.2 Harpegnathos saltator
GTAGAGCAGTAGTGGTGATGGAGTAGACCTGTAGCTTGAAAGATGATTTCGACCTGTACCTTGGGTGCGTCGTCATTCATGCGGGGGGGAGCTCTTTGAGCTGGCGTTCCCTCCGCGTTTCACTGCTCGCGGTCGGTAGAGAGACTGTCTTCTGTTGTAACGAGAGAGAAAGCGCGAGCGGTCGCGCCTCCGCGCCGAGGAACTCGCTTCGTCGCCGCGCCGCGTGCCTCTCCGCCTCGTGCATGCACGCGGTCAAATTGTTCGCGCATTTCTCACCCGCGCATTCTGTCCAGCTTACGTTCGACTGGTTTCACCGGGGACATTCGAGAAGTGAGTTAAAAGTGTTTTTTCGTGGCAAGAGCAGCCCGGCAAGCGAAGGGGCTCCGGGACCAAAGCAACAGGTAAAACACTTGGCTTCATACCGACGGATCAGACTGCTCGCCTCTTCCTCGACACCGCTCTCCCTTCAACCGCCCCGTCCGTTCCCAAGCCCCAAGTATGTTACAGCGCGATCGTTGCGCATTTATCTCTCTCGCTCTCTCTCTTTCTCTCTTTTGCGTCGCTTCCGACACGGCGAAATCGACGAGAGCGTCGCAGTGCGCGTTATGCGCTCGATAAGACGCGACAATAATCGCGAGGCGGTAATAATTAAGCGCTATTATCACGGCGCTATTATAAGCGCTATTATTGGCAGGAATAATGAGCGAGCTCGAGGCGCGTCCGCGCGCTGCTTTTCCAAGCCCGAAGCGTTTAACTGCGTCGCAGATGGAAGTTGCGTTAAAGGGGCTCGCTCCGCCGCGCCGCGCCGCGTCGCGCCGGCGAGACCGCCGATAAAAATTCGCCTCGATAGAGACGGCCGCGCTCTCAGCGGCTAGGCAAAATTTCCTTTTGATACAGCGCGTGTTGCCTCGTCTCGCCGGTTACACGCGGCCGATCCTTCCGATGATCGCTCTCACGGACGACGGATTCGTTCTTTACATGCACGCTCCCTTCGCACGCTCCGCGCACACAAAGGCCACGCAGGTATTTTTACCGAAGCCCCCGCGCGCGCGCGCGCACGTTGCTTACGTAACGTGATTGTTATCGAGCAGGTTCTCCACTTGGCGCATTTTGTTGTGAAGATAATCTCGTAAACGATGTACGCTAGAAAGCCGACTCGTCGCTCTCGTCGAGGTTCTCCGGTCGCGCGGTGAGTCGAGCGGTTTGTTCGGGGAGCCGGGCGGTCGTCGAAATTCCGGAAGCACGAATTTCGACGACCGGGCCACCGCTACGGAGACTTTTCCCCACGGGGTGAACCGCAGGAGAGCATGGGTCCGATGCCGGAGGCTTCAGGATCGGGGGTGGTCGACGAGTCGGACTACTCGACCTTCGAAAACAAGTCCGGCCTGGCGGACGACATGAAGTTCCTCGCGAGCATGCCGGAACTCTGCGACGTGACCTTCCTCGTCGGCGACACCCGGGAGCCCGTCTGCGCCGTGAAGGCCGTGCTCGCGGCCAGGAGCAGGTGCGTAGAAGGGTGCGAGGAGGGGGGGAGGGTAAAAGGGCCTGACCTGACTTTCCGCCGCGCGATTTGCAGAGTCTTCCACAAGATGCTGTACCAAGCGCCGAGCCCGCAGCGCAAGAAAGAGCCGCCGGCGCGCGAGAACAAGATCCGGCTGTTCCTCAAGCGCAGCTCCGAGCCGCTGCTGAACCTGCAGAACGCGGCGCAACAGGTACATTGTAGGCTGTACATTGTGTGCGATCGCAGTTGACCGCGCGCGACAATTCCGATGGCGTCTCTCCGTGCGTGCGCGATTTGTTCGGCCATTCTCGATTTTTTCTCTCACTTTCTCCCGAAGAGCTCTATCGCGCTTTCTTCGGGGGAAATTGTCACATTGCACATATCACGTACATGTATAAAATTGATCCGACGGCTAATTTCTCCGACGTGAGAAAGAGGCGAACGCGCAAAGGATCGTTGTTGTCGTCGCCGTTATCGTCCGCGTTATCGAGCGCGAGCGCGGATTTAAACGATGGTAAAGATCGGTAATCTTATCTCAACGCGCTAATTAGCGTGTGACATGCAAAGTTGGGAGATTCGCGGCGATCGAATGTATCTTAGAGACGGCTGCTGTCGCGCCTTGCGACATCAATCGCGCGACGGTCGCCGAGATGAATCTCCCGCATTTACCAGGCTCGAAATAGTAAGTGTGCATTTGTATGTGTCATACAGCGGTCAGGGTTCACGCAGCAACTGGCCCCCATCCAAGAGGTACTTTGAACGTCACTTTTACGTACAGTTTTTACTGAGATCGTGTCTATCCCGCGCCTCTCTTCGCCCTCCGCGCCGCCTTTCTCTCTAATCCACGCCTTTGATCTCTCTCTCTCTCTCTCGCTCTCTCTCTCTCTCTCTCTTTTCCTCTTCCCTCCGCTGCATCTTCCGTCCGCTCTCTGCATCTTTTAGTTCGCGACTCTGTCTACGCGAGATGAACCTTCTTAGATTCCTTTATTAGAAGCGCTCGCGTAGCTGAGACCATCGGAGATCGGTGTGTGACAAGTCGATGTGTTTTGACTGCCTTGAATCTCTCTCTCTCTCTCTCTCTCTCTCTCTCTAACTTTGATCAAACACTCTCCCTCCTTTCTGACTGTCTTCCTTGCGCGCAGAGCTCCCGCTGGCGGGGCGAATCGGGCGGTGGACGACTCGAACGTCCGTCCGGTAGATTTCGTACGGTCACGCTCGTGTGAAACGTTGGTTGCGCATCCGAATTGCTGCATGATCGATTGGATTGCATAGCTCTCGTAGTCACTATATCCGCAATAGTTGTAGACTGGCACGTTACGGTCCTCGCTACTTCGAAGTATCGGCTCGTATCGGCTCACGATTATTCACTTTGCTCGATCTCGGCCAAGCGAGCACGAGTCTTCCATTTCCCGCTAGGAGCGCGAAATATCAATCTCGCGAAGTACAATCTCAGACAACGCGCATACGGGAGTCGCAAATTGCCTTTGGGAATTAAGGAATGTAACGCTCCGAGATGTTCGCTTGGTCGCTACTTAGATAGAACAGTAGTCTTACCTATCTTTCTGACGATGTTAAGCGCACCGTAGTTTGGCGGCGAGAATTTGCACCCATAAGATCTCATTGCAAAGTTACAAGTCAGAGTAGCGCAAGAAATTCGCACCCTCCTGATGAAACACTCGATCGACGGGAACAAGCGATCAAGACGCATACGTATTTCACACAGCCTGTGTGTGTTAGCGCACTTGCACGCAGATATGGCCCGCACGAAGTCGTAGGAACGTCGTAGGTGTAAACATGAATTCATCATCAGATGACAGTGAGATACGTATGTCGTGGCATTCAACTCGCACCCTCCATCCCCTGGCCCTGTCATCCCCTAGTCCGACATATTTCCGTCATACTCACGAAGCAGCCATTTGAAATTATTCAGCCGCGCGAAAGATTAGCGAATGTCGAGCGCTGAAAATTCTTCAGCTCTGTTGATTAACGTCTCATTAAAGTGCGCACATTTTCCAGAGGCTCGCTAACAGAGACCGCGCGCTCACCCTGACGACCCCCCTCCCCCTCCGCGCGCGTCTCCCTCTCCCTTCTCACCGTAATTAGTAAACTCAACTCGTCGGTACCGCTCCACAAGCTCCAAAGCAACTTCCGCAAGAGTCGCTTAGCACGGTTACCCGATTCAAGCTTCAACACTTCCCGAACGCCCCCCGTCCGCTCGCGCGCCTCCGATCTTCGCACTTTGCTCTTGTGCCGCAGCCGCAGTCGAATCAGCACCACACGCTGATCATCGAGGAGTTCGAGCCCGACGTGTTCCGCCAGCTGATCGAGTACATCCACACGGGGTGCGTGACGCTGCAGCCCAGGACTCTGCTCGGTACGTGACCGACGCGTTTGTCATGTGTGTTTCCGGACGGGAAGGAGTCACTCGCGTCTCTCGCGTCCGGTCTATGAAGCGATTACTCCACTTGCGTTTGCAGGGGTGATGAACGCCGCTGATTACTACGGACTGGACGAGCTCCGGCGAGCCTGCGCCGGCTTCGTCCAGTGCTGCATAACCGTCGACACCGTCTGCGCCCTGCTGGCCTCGGCCGAGCGTTACATTCAGTATAAGTGCACCAAGTCGTTGGTGCAAAAGGTACGAGCGCGCTCGGTCGTAGACCGGGAGGCAGGAACTTATTACTTGCCGCTAAACTCACAATCTTGACGTAGCACAGTGGGCCAGAAGTCCACCTGTGGTTCGGCAAAATTCCATTTCTTGAATTACTTATATGAAATCAAACACTTTCCCACACTAAATGCTGAAATATTGTTTCCTTGTGTTAATTGGTGTCGCTCGTGGAAGGACGTGAATGTAAAAAGCTATGTTTGCAAATTTAAATCTATGACTCTCGTACACCCTTTGCTATGAATCTTGTCTTATCAGATGTTATGTAGCGGTACATTTGTATTTTTAAATTGAACAAATAGAGTTATTTTTATCAATACACGAAGTTCTTCATGGTACATTGACTTTGTTCCGTCTGATGAAACTAATGTTGCACTTACTTGAATACACGATAAGATAGAAAATCCTAAAAACTATCGGGAATTCGAGATTTTGCCAAGTTTGTTTCCTGACTGATAAGAATAGTGTTTCGAAGTTGCCGATTTTGAATTCATTCGTCGCAGCTGCGCGATGTATTATCGCTTCATGTATTGATAAAAATAACTTTATTTGTCCAATTTAAGAATATAAATGTACTGCTATAACATCTGATAAGATAAGATTCGTAGCAAAGGGTGTATGAAAGTCATAGAACGTTTAAATTTGCAAACATAATTTTTTACATTCACGTCCTTCTACAAGCAACACCAATTGATATAAAGAAACAATATTTCAGCATTTAGTGTAGGAAAGCGCATATAAATATATAATATCACATATGTTTGATTTCACGTAAGTTCAAGAAATTGAATTTTGGCCAACCACAGTGGACTTTTGGCTCACTGTGCGTTGCAATCGGCGCTCCACCACGTCGTATAAATTTTTCCAGGTACTGGAGTTCGTCGACGAGCACGGCAACGAGGTGCTGAACCTGGGATCCTTCACGCTGCTTCCGCAGCACGTAGTCCGTCTGATCCTCGCCAGGGAGGAGCTGCGCGCCGACGAGTTCACGAAATTTCAGGTAATTTCGTCACGAACGTACAGTCGTGACTCGAGCTTCTACCTCTTGCTGCGTCCCTTGAACTCGTCAACGACGCGACTCGTCGCTTTCAGGCCGCGCTGATGTGGAGCAAGAAGTACTGCGACAACAACCAGAACACACCGTTGAAGGAGGTGATTGGCAACTTCATCGAGTACATCCAGTTCCACAAGATCCCAGCCACCGTGCTGATGCAGGAGGTGAACCCGTTGGGCCTGGTGCCGTCGGAGATCATCGTGAACGCGTTGGCTTATCAGGTGCGCGTTGCGTTTTCCACACACCCGTCTCAGAAACAAGACGAACGCACGGCTGAACGGGACAAGGAATCCGCGAGACTCGGCGGGCTGGCGGGCGGTTCCTTTATGAGGGGATTTGTTGCAGGCAGACCCAACCAGTGTCGACCCCAGGAAACTCTCCCCCCACAGAGTGAGGAGACAGGGCCGCAGCATGTCGGTCCAGTCGTCGCTGGATCCGTACGGCAGCAACACGACTCTGAGCTCGAGCGGCTCCGATGGCGGATCTGATCAGAAGCAGCATTCTGGTAGCAACTAACCTCAGGCCACGGCCGCACAGATTGCGGCCGTTTCGGACGAGCCTCGACGCGAGGACATTTGCGGCACCGACGAGGGAGCGGCGGCGATAGCGGTGGTGGTGGTGGTGGAGGACGTTGTCGAGCGGGAGAAGGAGCAGAAGGAGCGATCGCCGGTGCAGCTGCGGCAGCTTGAGCAGCCGCGGAAGCAACAGCAAGAGGAGGAGCAGCCGCAGGCAGAGCAGGAGCCGCCGCGGTATCAGCCGCAGCGCCCGCAGGAATCGCCTCAGCCGCAGCGTCGGAGGGAAATTCAGCAAGAGACGCAAGTGGAGCAGCAGCAGCAGCAGCAGCAGCAGCAGCAGCAGCAGCAGCAGCAGCAGCAGCAGCAGCAGGCACAAGTACAGGACAAACAACGGGAACAGGAACAAAAACGGGAAGAGCCGCAGCGGAAAGAGCCGGGCCACCTGCAGCAGCAGGTGCGGCAAAAGGTGGAGAAGGACAGAGAGCTGCAACTACAGCGGAAGCTGCAGCAGGAACAGCAGCAATTGCAGCGTAAACTGGAGCAGGAGGAGCAGCAGCTCCGACGCAAGTTCGAGCGAGAGGAGGGAGCGCTGCAGCAGAAACTGGAACAGGAAGAGCAGCAGTTGCAGCGAAAGCTGGAGAAGGAGGAGCTCGAGCTGCGAAAGAAACTGGCGGAGCGCAAGCAGGAGACGCGGAAGGTCGAGGGTCGGAAGAAGGACGACCATAAGCAGCAACAGCCGCAGCGGAAGGAGAAATCGAGCCCGCGGTTGCCAGAGGGAGGCGAGCGAACGCAAGCACGCGACCAGCGAGAGGATGGCAAGGAGACGACGCGGCCGGTGGAGGAAGCGCGTCAGGAACCGCCCGCGGAGCAACAGCAACAGCAAAGGGAGACGCTGGCGCGGCAGGAAGACCGAAAGCCGCGACGGCCGAAGGAGGAACCGCGGCAGCGACAGCCGCCACCGCGGCCGCCGCCGCAGCAGCCGGGAGTCCTGCCGCTCGAGGGAGCGGGTGGACTCTACATCCGGCTGGTGCTGAGGCACGAGGCCCGCGCCGCCAACCTGGTTTGGCTGTACAAAACGCACATATTCTAAATTCCGATTCGTTCCGGCTCGTAACTCGTTTCGCCGTTTCTGTAACGAACGGACCTCGCGCGTCACGTTCACGGCTCGACGACTCGCCCGTTCACCGTCTTCATGAGCGGAGGCAGGGAAATAGATAGAGGTAGATTTGTTAGTCTGGAAAGGGGGGGGGGAGGAGGAATCCCCTCTGAAGCGCGAGAAAGAGGATCGCGCGGAAAAAGAAGTATCGACTCGAGAAAGAACGAGAAAATTTTCAAAACAAGTGACACTAGTAATTTTCTTCTATCCAAAAGAAGAGAGAGAAAGAAGGACGAAAGAGGGGAAGACGAGGCGAGTCTCTCGAGATCGAGAACGCGACGCGTTCGTCGTCGTGGTCGTCGATGCGACGACACCTCGGCAGCCCGAGGTCCCACTTCGTCTTTCGGATCGCGTTGGCGTTTCCTTCGGCGTCTTCTCGCGGACGCGCGAGTTAGGGATGAATGCGTGCCGGAGGATACACCGCAGAGCCGATCGGCTTCCTTCTCTCTTCGACTTCCTCAAGTATACACGGGCGTCGTCGCGTCCATCTCGAGCCGCTCGCGCGTCAACTCGTCAACTCGTAGATGTAATAAATCGGGGGATTCCGTCACTGTCTCGATCGCGCGTCCGCATCGTCGCAGAGCGAGATGCGGACGGGAAGACGCGCGAGTGCGTATTATTGTTGAAACGTGGAAATATGTATCTGTTAAACGTAAACGTGTGCAAATGTAAATATGTATCTCACGTGTTCACGGGCGGGTGAAACCGCAGCAGTCGGTCGCGTGTCTGCGCGCGACCGCTCCGAGGCGGCTGGACGAGGAAGTAGGTGTGCGTTTCAAAGATGTCGCACGCTTTGATACGCGCCGTAATTATCATTGTTTGCGCTGTCTTTCTCTCTCCTCTCTCTCTCTCTCTCTCTCTCTCTCCCTCCCTCTCCTCTCTCTTTCTCTTTCTCGTGACCCGACTTTCATTCGCGCGCGACTTACCCGGCGCGACCGCAGTCTCTCTCTCTCTCTCTCTCTCTCTCTCTCTCTCTCTCTCTCTCTCTCTCTCTCTCTCTCTCTCTCTCTCTTTCTCTCTCTCTCTCTCTCTATCACCGTCTTCATCACCGTGCGTGCTACGCTTCGTTGTTGTCGTCGGACCGATTCGTATCTTCGCGAGCATCGCTAGTCGAGCTTCTCGCAGCGGGCCGCGTCTGACGACAATCCACACAATGATGATCTCCGAGAAGCGCCGCGGTACGCTTGTTCAAAGTAGATTTCACGCCACGGCCTGGCGCGGGACGCGTGCGAGTCCCGTATCGGCCTTGTGGCCAACGCGGATTCTACAGTAACAAATAATTCAACAAGGACCTTCGCGTCGCCGTAGGCGCGCTTCCTCCCTCTCGGCCGGTCGTCGCGACTAACCTCGAGAGAGGGCGGTGTTTTCTTCCGAATCCGAATCGCGCGCGATCAATCGTCCGAAAGCGCGGCGGCCGTAGCGAAGCTACGCCACGCTCCTGATGGCGCAGGACGAGTCGCGAGGCGAAAAGGCACGCCGTCACCGTGTGTAGTTGCTGTTAAGTAGACGTAATCGACCGGCACGCGGCCACGATAAGTTGCACGTTCCAACAACACTTGAGCGTCCTCGACGCGGCAACACGCGAGACTTTCATCCGGGACCGTAAGGATCGGACGGTACGGAGGGCGCGCGTGTTTAATTTTTAGGCGCGGCTTGACAGAGTGCAAGCAGATCCCGAGGCACTGTGAGCGTCGGTGCAGCAATCGAGCGCGAGACAGAGGTGGAATTGAGCAAACGCAGCTGTTATGTCACCGTCAATGATGTTTCATTATTATATGCCGTCGCATGTGCAGCTTGATCGCAGGTAGGTGTCAAGGATATGTTTGTGAATGTTGGAGCCGTTTTTACTTGTCCATGCACACCGTCTCGCGCGCGCGCACACAGAGCGATATATTTCTATTATTTTATACGTGAGGTGTGTGTGCGTGTGCGTGTGTGTGTGTGTGTGTGTGTGTGTGTGTGCGTGTGTGTGTGTGTGTATAAGAAATACATATATATAAATATATATATATATATATACACTTGCATGTAAATAGGCAGCCTAAGAACGGCGCGCACTCCTCGTGAAATCCGTCATTGTACCGACGACGACCAGCGTGTCCCGGTCGAGCTGTATGTGCAATACATTGTAGTAACATGTACAATACATGTACGAGTGCGACGTCAAGTATCGCCCGTGCGCGAAACAAATTATTTTCTCGCTCGCGTTCACGGCGACCTCAGTTAAAAAAGGAACAAAACAGAGAGAGAATGATTAACATGTTCACTGTCGACCGACGCGCAGGCGCGTCCGATTATAATTTGCGCTTGTGCCACCGACACACGCACACACGCATGCACGCACGCACGCACACAGACACACACACACACACACACACACATACACACACGCATATGATCTATCTCCCGAGAGTCCGAAATTTTATACAGTCTGTCTAGACGACTCCACGTCGAGCCACTCGTCGAGATAATTTTTTTAAATAAGGACACAACGAGCCGCGACGTCTTTTCGCGGAGGATGTTGCCGGCGGAAATAAACAAAATGTCCAACTAGCGGTAGCCAACGTGTCAATTCAATGATTTCTCAGAGTGGTCCGCCTCTTCTTCTCTCGGGACCGCGTAATCCGTAATGCGTCGCGTGACGTAACTTCGAGCTCGGTTCGTGCTCGTCGAGAGGAAACATTCAAGACCCTGATCAACGTGTGTACGCGCTTCTCTCTCTTTCTTTCTCTTTCTCTCCCATCTCTCAGAACACACGACACACGCATTCCACCTCCCCCCTCCTCCGCGAGGGGCAAAGATAAGAAGCGACAAGACAAGACAGGTAAACAAAGGGAGTAACCCCTCATGCAACTGTACAAAGGTCAAACCGTTGTTATAGCTCGCTGGCGATCGGTGTGTAATTCTACTTCAAGTTCGATCTATCTACTGCTGTGATATACTGTGTAGCCGAAAACCAGACAAAAAAAAGAAAAAAAGGAAGAAAAAAAAACAACCTGAATACAAATAAAGGAAGTCGTGGTCTCGGAGGAGTTTTTCACTGATCCACGCGATCGCGGTCTCCTCTTCGGGAAGGGGACGCTGTGCGGGGCGAGGAGGAAAAGAGAAGGGACGTTTCTCTCTCTCTCTCTCTCTCTCTCTCTCTCTCTCTCTCTCTCTCTCGCGGAGAGTTCGCGCGAGTCAGATGCCGGTAGCGGTAGCGGCGACGCCGGTGTCGAGCGCGTCTCGTCGTTTCGAAGGCTCATGTCCGCGTTGTTTTTTGCGCGAACGTAAATCTCTGCCGCGGCGTACGCTCAACAGCTGGATCACGCAGTCCCGTCGCCGTCGCCGTCGCCGTCGCCGTCGCCGCGGCCTGGCGCAAATGCTGCGTGATAAATCGCAGACAAATCATCCCGAATAAATAGCGAGAGGCGCGTTACGCCGAAAGAGATCGATGAATATTGTCGTGACACCTCGCACCCGTATCTCCGGCGACCTTGTTCCCTGGCCGATCAAGTCTCGAGTCGCGCGGCGAGTCGAGCCGACTCCGACTCGTTACGAGCGTCAGGTGGCAGGCAGGCGCACCGCGCGAATAATTATGCCCCCGGTTATCCGCGGCGTTTATGACGTAAGGTATCGCGGGATTTAGTCCGTCCCGATCTATCAATCGCGCCATCTGCTATCGAGGCGCCTCTCGTCTCGTGGTTAACGGCCTTTTAAAAAGGCCGTCGCCGCCGCTGACGCCGTCGCCGTCGCTCGCGCCGAAATAGCAGCGCCGGCCGCTGCGACGGAAAAGGAGAGACGGGATCGTCGAGACGCGAAACGTCATAATGTGCTTCGAACGAGGAGGTAAACAGGAGAGGTTGAAAGTCGCTGAAGAACGACTCGTCAAGTACGATTCACCTTTACTTCAGCTCCGCCCCGAGCGCCGCTGAACCAAAGTCCAAAGTGCGTCCTACGGACATCCCAAAGTTTCCGTCTGAAACTCGTGGAGGCAGTGGGAGGGGGTGACACAGCTGTCCTTTATCTCCAAGGACTTTGTCTTCTCACAAGAAGGCGCATTTTATCCGACAGCCGGCCACATCTGGCGCGGGACGCTTCCGCATTGTTTTCGCCGCTTGCGTTCTCGCCGGCGTTCTCCTCGCTCGGCGTCGAGCAACAATAACAAAGCGCCTCGCAATTGCGACGCCTGCAATCGCCCTGACCATCGGCAATTAATGTCATTCGAGAAGGAAATGACAAATGCCGCGGCGATTATCGGCCGCTCTACCGACCGCTCGTCGCGCTGACAATGCGTCGCTATTATCGCCGCCAGTTGTCAGATATCGTCATCAATAATCGTTGTATCAACAACGTCACTCCCTGTATAGTAATTATGTTAGAGAGTATATCTGGTTAAACTGGGCCAGGGTCAAAGACGAGCTAAAAGTCGTCGTTAGCTTGTTCCGTTTATCAAGTTGTGTACAACCCGCGAAGAATGCTATAATATAATAAATGCGATTCCAACAACTAGAAACAGTCAGAAGCTTATCTGATGCTGGATTCCAAATACAAGTTTGCTAATCACACGGCTATCCGTATGCCGTGGCAAAACCCGAATAGAAAGTCTGTTGCTGATTAGATGAAAGTGCCAAGAAAAGTAATGCCGTGTCTGCGAAGGGTGTAGCTTGTACAGCCAGTATTGTGCTCGAAGAGCGGTCCAACGTTGCGTCGCTGCACCGAAAGAGAGAAAAGAGAGATGCAGTGATGCGTCCTCACCATCTCGCCCCCGAACTGGGGGGGAGGGGGGGTCATAGGCGAGCCGTAGAAGACTCAGAGAGAGAAAAAATCAATAATCACCTCTTCTTCTTATTTACCTCCTGATCCTTTGTACGAAGAAAAAACTCTAGTCTAGCCTGCAATGTCACCTCCTTTTATTATTCAATCGAGGTAATTCCTCTGAGTATAATGATAGCGATGAAAACCAAACTGCGCGTCGACTCGGCCGAGCATGAACTACTAATGTGTCAAGATTCGTCGTTCTTTAGTTCTTCTTCCGACTCGCGCGCACATAATTCTATATGTGCGCCGCCACGGAACAAACGCGTGAACTTAGATATCTCCGCTCCTTCCGACCTAGAATATAACCGATACCTGGAACGTGCTTACTCTGAACGTAACACTTCCTTATAAATCGTCGCGTCGGGTCATAGCGAGTCCAATAGACCCTAGGGATTGCATCGCGCCGCACTCGCTTCACATCACCACCTCGGCCTGACCATGAAGCTCCTGGCCGCTCTCGGCTTCTTCGCGTCCCTCGTAGCGGCCGCATCCGCCCAGAAGGATCCGCATTACGTGACAAACAGGACCGCCATGGTCCACTTGTTCGAGTGGAAGTTCCGCGACATCGCGCAGGAATGCGAGGACTTTCTCGGGCCGATGGGCTACGGAGGTGTACAAGTACGTATCGTCGTAAACTTCGACTCTGTGTGAACGATAACGCCACGCATTAGACACGCACTGAGACACGTCAGCGAAAGCAAGCGATCTGGTCGCGTTGTCGAGCGAGGAGACGTGTTTCTCTCACTTTACATTTTACGAACAGGCTCGACACACCGGACACTCCGAGCGAAATTAATTAATTAAACGAAATCAATTAAAAATAAATTCCGAGCGATTAACGTCAGGCCGACTACGAGCCGAATCCTCGCGTCGTAGAAGATATCCGAACAACCTTGGCGGCGCGAGAACGCGCGTTAGAATTATTATCTTTGCCAGCATTGCGCTGCTCTGCGATGATCAAAGGCGACAGGGTGTGTGACGGCTCGCTCTCTCCCAAGGTATCACCGATAAGCGAGAACCTCGTGATAAAAGGCAGACCTTGGTACGAGAGGTACCAGCCGATCTCCTACAAGATCATCAGTCGCTCCGGTAACGCGTCCGAGTTCGAGAACATGGTGAGCAGATGCAACAAGGCCGGCGTGCGAATCTACGTCGACACGGTGTTGAATCACATGACGGCGAACACCCAAGGCCCCGCATACGGTACGGGCGGCACACCGGCCAGACCGGGAGTCTTTGAGTATCCCGGGGTGCCGTACAGCTCCCGAGACTTCAACATGCCAATATGCGACATTGTCAATTACAACAACGTCACCGAAGTACGCGACTGCGAGTTGTTCGGCCTTCGTGATCTGGACCAGGCCAAGGTCTCCGCGCGTCCGCGAGAGGATAGTCGACTTCCTCGACAGAAACATCGACCTCGGAGTCGCCGGTTTTCGGTGATTACTCTTAACGTTTTCCTTCGGCAGGCGTCGACTCGATCGAAAGCTCCGAGAGACCTTCGGTAGCGTCCGCGTGATAATTTGCGCGTAATGCGCAATCGCGAACGTGACGTTTCTTCCTTTCGACAAGAAAAAATCATAGGAAAGGTAGACATCGCAATGACGTCGGTTTAACTTTAATCTGTAGACTTAACACACAGACGGCGCCTTCTTATCTACAGAGCTTCGAAGGCATGATAAGAGACACGAAAGAGCAGCTGTCTTCCCTTGGCACTCTCCAGCGTGGTGCGATTCTGTTATCTGAACTCGTTATTGGAGTTAACGAAAGTGTCGTTAACTCCAACAACAACGAGTCAAAGAATCGCCACCACAGGAACGTTATCTTCGCGTAACTGCCTGCAGCGGGAGCGAAGCTAGACCGAGATCGAGTGCTACAGATCTCCCATTCTGCCATTCTTCTGATCTCTCTGAGACGTGGCTCTTCGCGGGCTTCAAGCTCAGTCGTGTCGGCGAATCGGGATCGATGAATACGCGCGGAGTCGCGTAGCGCAGCCCGCAGCGGGGAAAAATCACTTCTGCGGGCCGCGCAACTATCGCGTGCCAGCCGGTGGTAAATTACACGCGGTGATAAATAACGTTACTCGGTCATATCATTTTCCGCCGGGCTGCAATGAACTCTGACCCGCGCGCATCGCGCCTATGCCACCGTGTTCGCGCCGGCAGCAAACGCGGAGGCCCCCCCGGCGAAATGCCGAGAGAGGTGATTGCCACGAGCGGTCGCTCGCGCTCGCGCGTCCGCGGCATCCGCATAGCCGGACGGTAAAAGTCCGTAATTGACCGAATAGCGTTAATTAATTAACGACTCGCCTCAGCGCCGGCGTTCATAATTCGGCGCGGAAATAACCGTCGGGACCTCTGACCGGCGAGCTGCGTCAGCTACCGGCTACTGCGCAGCCGCGCGCCAGGTAAAAGAAGTCGCCGGGACATTTGTAATGAGACATTCGCCGAGGGAGGACGACAAGGAGGACGACTCGATATGCGCGACGCGCAAGTCCAAGTTGAAGGAGCCGAGGAGCCTCGTCGCTCGGTCGCGGCTAGCGAGCTACCCTTCGCATCCTGTCAAGTGCCAATGTCCGCGAAGTCAATGTTGGCGTTGTCGTAGTCGCGATCTCGCGACTTGTAAGATCGCCCCATTTTGCAGCGTGGACGCGGCGAAGCACATGTGGCCGCAGGACCTCGCGGTTATCTACAACAGGACGAAGAATCCGTCGATCACGGCTGGATATCCGGAGAACGCGCGGCCCTGCTTCTATCGGGAAGTTCTCGATAACAATAGCGAAGCAGTCAGCAAGTACGAGTATAACGGTCTGGCGAGCGTCGTTGAGTTTCAGTACGGTGTCATACTGGGGAAAATGTTCCGCGGCCAGGACAGCTTGTCCAGACTGCAGAATTTCGACGAGCCAGATGCCTGGAGAATGCTGCCTTCCGCGGACGCGTTGGTCATGATCGACAACCACGATAACCAGAGAAGCCACGGCGCCGCTGCGACCAGCATTTTGACGCGCAAGAATCCGAAGCAGTACAAGGTACGCGACGTAGCGAGCTTATCATTATTTCGTAAACGTAGTGAAGTGAAATCAGTTACTTGTAAGCCTCGGTGCACCGCACTATGTGGTAATTACCAAGATGGAACGAACTTTATTCCGTTGGAAAGATGCTGATGGTACACCGAAGCTTCGTGAAGAATAAATGTACATAAATCTGTACCAAAGTATATTAATCATATGTATAAGTAGAAATGTACATATATGTAGGCCTATATTTAATTGTATGTTGATAAAATTTATTTACCTCATTATTTTCAGATGGCGGTGGCCTTCATGCTTAGCTTCCCTTACGGCTTTCTTCGAATCATGAGCTCCTACTCGTTCGATGATTACCGTCAAGGTCCACCCGCCGATTCGAACGGTAACACGATCTCAGCCGAAATCGTGGACGGTCAGTGCGTCAACGGTTGGGTGTGCGAGCACAGATGGCCGCTGATCTATCGCTTCGTACAATTTTGCAACCTGGTGAAGGGCGAGAAGCTGCAGAACTGGTGGAGCAACGGTAAGAATCGCCTTCTCCCGCGGCGCCAAAGGCTTCGTCGCCTTCAACGTCGAGGGAGATTTCCGCGAAAAGCTGCAAACCGGACTACCCCCGGGGACCTACTGCGACATCAGCGCCGGAGTTGTCGAAAAGTGCAACGGCAAGTGCAACGGAAAGTCCGTGCAGGTCGACCAAGATGGCTACGCTACCATCGAGATCCTGTCAAACGATCCGGAAGGTGTGCTCGCTCTTCACATTTAGGCGAGCGCGATCAAGGATATTTGTATTATAATAACATATAAATCTCCATATTATATTATATTATTATATTATTATATTATATTATTATATTATTAAAGGTAAATATATCATATATTAATATCAAATTATATATTATAATTCAATATATTGTATACTACTTTGTCATATAATATTATACAATAAATTTATTACTATACAAAACAAAATTCAAATGTTTTACTTATTATTAATCCTACCATCCTTTTAATAATATTTAATTGAAAGTTATCACGCCACTTCTTCGATCATTATATTCTCCTAATACAAATCTCTAAAACCTTTAAAATACAAATTTTCTCAGTTTCCTCATTTTCGCACTTTTGTATCAGGAGAATATAATGAGTGAAGAGGTAACCGAAGATAAGTCGTGCCACTTCTTCGATCATTATATTCTCCTAATGCCAATTTGTAATTTCAGTTTTTCTCAGTTTTCCGATTTTTCGTTTTCGTAACAGGAGAACATAATGAGCAAAGAGGTAGCACGAAATTTGAAAATTCCCAATTTTTCTCAGTTTCCCGATTTTGCGTTTTCGTAACAGGAGAATATAATGAGCGAAGAGGTAGCACGAAATTTGGCGGGAAATTTGAAAGTCTCCAGTTTTTCTCAGATTCCCAATTTTGCATTTTCTTAACAGGAGAATATAATGAGCGAAGAGGTAGCACGAAATTTGGCGGGAAATTTGAAAGTCTCCAGTTTTTCTCAGTTTCCCAATTTCGCGTTTTCTTAACAGGAGAATATAATGAGCGAAGAGGTAGCACGAAATTTGGCGGGAAATTTGAAAGTCTCCAGTTTTTCTCAGTTTCCGAATTTCGCGTTTTCTTAATAGGAGAATATAATGAGCGAAGAGGTAACACGAAATTTGGCGGGAAATTTAAAAGTTTCCAGTTTTTCTCAGATTCCCAATTTCGCGTTTTCTTAACAGGAGAATATAATGAGCGAAGAGGTAGCACGAAACTCGGCGGGAAATTTAAAAATTTGCAAATTTTAAGAATTATTTAGAAAAGGAGAATAACACATATTCTATTTTCAAGTAATAAAAAAGGTTATTGAATGCTTTATTACAAGAATGTGTATACATGTGTGTGTGTGTGTGTATGCGCGCGTATACTTATATATGTGTATATTGTGTTGCAGTATATATTTTTTATACATACATATAAAATTAAAAAATTATATATATGTATATAATATGTATCATATTATTATATAGAATAAGTCCTTCCTGGATAGTGAAGTGTACGTCAGCCAAGATGTAGAATCCTTGAATCATGTAGTGGAGACTTCTGTTAGCTGCCCCATCTTCTCCATCGTTGTATGATTATGAGAAAATGCTGTAAAAAAAAGGATTATTTTAATAAAGTTATAACATGATACGTCAGGGTAGAATAAAATGATTTTCTAAAATCGCATGTCCTCGGGCCTAACCTTAAATTATCGGGAGGAAAGATACTAAAGTAAAGTATGTACTGATCTGATATTTTTGTGATAAAAATGCTTTATCAGTGCCACGGCACTAAATAATTTAATTGTCATAGATCCCTGATAAATCATGCGTTTAGGACCATAGAATATGATCTAATTCAAACATGATTGGAAGCGCAAGTCAACGTCTGCAAGACTTAAACTAACTTGACAAGGCCAATACATACTCGTATATCACTGACGTGTTTTGCTTGAGGATATAATTATTGATAAGAGTGGCGATATAAATTTCGACTTACATTCGGAGTACATCCTTATCCTTCGCGGAAACTTGTCAGTCATTAAAATTCTAGGTATTCTAGAAATAATTTCACATACCTGTTCACCGACTTTGACAGTTGACAAGAATTATCGCGAACGTATCAAACGCCACTCTACCGACTGTGAATAATCATTTCACTTCGCAGCACAGCGTATGGCTCGCGATTTTGTGCCAGCGAGCTTATATATTCCGCAGGCTGGTAACGATCAGCTTTAGTATACACAATGCAAGCGACAGTGTGCACCTTATTAGCCTTCCTGTCGGCGGCGGTCGCTAACAACGGCGACGCTTACCGCGATCCACTTTACGCGCCTGGCCATAGCGCAATGGTGCACCTCTTCGAGTGGAAATGGCAGGATATCGCGAAGGAGTGCGAGCAATTTCTCGGTCCCAAAGGATACGGCGGCGTGCAGGTGAGGGGAGTGAGAGAGGATCGAGAGCGCGTGATTTTGACGACGCTAAAGTCCAATCGCAATTTGTCCGGCGGAGAAACCGAGCGAGCGCGACTTTCGCGCGAGCCTCGAGGACAGTCGAATTTTCAGTTACCGCGTGAAAATGCTGCAGAGTTCTACATTCAACTAATCCAAGCGTCATGAGGTCATAGTGGTCGCGATATCTGGTGATAAGCGCGCGGCGCGATAGCAAACTCGACTTGATGAAGGCTGAGCGCGATCTCTACTAAAAAGCCCCGTGAAACTTACTTGCAGGTTTCGCCGATCCAAGAAAACGTGATCGTACCCAACAGGCCGTGGTGGGAGCGTTACCAGCCGATATCTTACAAATTCGAGACGAGGTCGGGCACGGGAGAGGAATTCAAAGACATGGTCCAGCGGTGCAACAAAGTCGGCGTGCGGGTCTACGTTGACACGGTGGTGAACCACATGACCGGCGATTACGAGCATCCGCTTGGCACCGGCGGTTCGACGGCGAATACCTATAAGCGTGACTATTATAACGTGCCGTACTCGTCGCAAGATTTTCACATGCCGCCGTGCGGTATCAACAATTATAACGACCCGGTGAACGTGCGAAATTGCGACCTGGTCGGCTTGCACGATCTCAATCAGACGGACAAGTACGTCCGCGATGTTATCGTCAGCTTCATGAACGAAGCTATCGACGCGGGCGTCGCTGGCTTCCGGTTAGTTCGCGAGCAGTCTCACGATTAGCCGTTTTAGCGAGCAAAATTCAGCAGAGCGAATTAAGCCCCGAGCCCCGATTTCAGGATTGACGCCGCGAAGCACATGTGGCCGGACGACCTGCGAGAGATCTACAGGAAGCTACAGAACGTCGAGCGTAAACACGGTTTCCGCGCGAACTCGCGACCTTACATTTTTCAAGAGGTGATCGACTACGGCAACGAGGCGATCAGCAAATACGAGTACACCCCGCTGGCCGCGGTCACGGAGTTCCGCCACGGTTCTGAACTGAGCAACGCGTTTAGAGGGAACAATATGCTCAAGTGGCTCGTCAGCTGGGGCGTTGAGTGGAATCTCATGAAGTCGGAAGATGCCCTGGTGTTTATCGACAACCACGACACTCAACGCAACAATGCCGACGTCCTTAATTATAAGACGTCGCGGCAATACAAGGCACGTAACCTCTTCGGCGGGGGCGGGAGCATTTCGGAATGAGGATTTGGGATGGACAAGAATCGGGGGGAGTGAGACAAGGCTGAGACGATCTGGTTGACGAAGCGATGAGCGCGAGTAATTAACACGTTGAGTGACGCGTCTCTCATTGGCACGTTCGCCGCCTGTATTTTTTATGCAATGATGTAAAGTAACCTCGATTTATTTGCGAGGACACGGAATGAAAGATAATCGCGACGCCGAGCCGTCATGGGAGATCGATGTGTCACGCGTGCGCGAGCGCGTCAATCGCGCGCGCGAAGTGATTAAAATTAATTGCGTCTGGGAAATAGCTCGCGCGGTCAACGGAGAGCCGATCGCCGAGGCAGGCACGCGCGTCTCGAGTGACATTCATTTGCCATGCATTCGCGTTGCAGATGGCGGTCGCCTTTATGCTGGCGCACACTTACGGGAATCCACGTGTGATGAGCTCGTTCGATTTCCAAAAGTTCGATCAGGGCCCACCGTCGTACGCCAGCGGCGACATACGGTCGCCGATCATCTACCCCGACAACACCTGCGGCAACGGCTGGATCTGCGAGCACCGCTGGCGTCAGATCTACAACATGGTGGTGTTCCGCAACTTCGTCAACGGGACCGCTGTCGATCACTGGTGGGACAACGGCGGCAATCAAATCGCTTTCTGCCGCGGCGAGCGCGGCTTTGTCGCGTTCAACAATGAAAATTTCGATCTCAAGACATCCCTGTTCACCTGCTTGGACAGCGGCGTCTACTGCGACGTCATTTCCGGAGACTTGGTGAACGGAAGGTGCACCGGGAAGATCATCAAGGTGAACAAGGACCACTACGCTGACATCGACATTCTCACTACGGACGAAGACGGTGTGCTCGCGACGCATTACAAGGTAATCGCAAGTCAGTGTTTCTTCGGCAAAAATCGGCGAGGAACAAAACTCGAAGCCACAATCAGGATTGTGCCAAGAAGGCATTTAACAAAAAAAAAAAAAAAGAAATTAGTCTGCATAATCCTGTTACAACGAAGCGACTCAAATGCTAGGCGCAAGAAGCGTCGAATCGCGAGACAGGAGAAAGCAGAGCGGTGGGGAGCTTATTGAAAAATCCTGTCATAATTTTTACGAAACAAATCGACGTGCGCGGATATCTGACGTTCAAACGTTGCGTTATCTGGAACGCGACGTGCTGTTAGGTTTACAGAGAACTCGTATTTATTCAGCCGACGCGTAACAATTTATTTTTTACGTCGCGCTTCTTCGCGTGGTATCAATCAATCGTCGTATCTTATCAGTTTCGGCTTAATCTTAAGCCGCTCCGACAATAACGTTACGAAATTTATCGTCTGGAATTGACAATGAACTGTTGTGTAATAACGAGTTGAATGATTAGTTGTTGGCTGGAATATTGAATATGTTTATTATCTCGCGGGTTCCCATTCACGATATTCGATAATTCAGTCAAGATATACGTGCGTGTATACTTTTTATCGAATTTTTGATTCCTTACTTTTGTTTACTTTCTCGACTCTCAAGAAGCCGCCTATCGAATTTGTTGGATGCGATTATACATATTATCATGCGTTTATATCTTAAAACACTGCTTTTGATAACTTTTCTTACCTGCAGGCGAAGGTCCCGGGAACATCGTGAGGTCCTAGCAAACGATGAGGTTGAAGAAAGATTAATAATAAGGGAGGTATTCTTTTTTGTTGTTTTTATAATAATACTATTATCGCCTCAACACTTGTATAAATGTATCAATACGAAGTACGACTAATAAAGTATTTCACCCTCTAAATTTCCTCGGATAACAATCCCGCGTATGTGCACGAGTTATTTTGGTCGTAACGAGATTTACATGCACGTCGCGACTTATACATTACGATATAACGACCGGTAAGAAAATTACACGGGCTAGAGCATACGTATTATTTTTCAACAAGGTTTATTTTAACAGAAACAATGTACTGTTTTTTTCCTCTTTTCACCATTAATTTCTACTATATATATATACATGTGATATGACAGTTAATCGTAAGATAATACACGACAGACTCGCAATGGAGAAATAGAAAGAGTCGAAGGGAGATCAGGTGAAGTGGGGTGTCGGTCGATTTTAACGAAACTGAAGGTTGTGGGGGGGGGGGGCGAGTGTTGGTTGCACGGAGAGATGTGAATGGGAGACACCGGAGGATGAATGGAGAAAATCTTGAGATATCACAAAAAGAAATTGCCTTATCGCCGGTTTTCGCCACCTTTCTCTAACTCCTTTAATCAGTTATACGATTAAATAAATCCTTCGCCGAGAGAATCTGTCACTGATCCTACACCGTCGCGTAAACATGCTTTTTCTCTCTTTCTCTCTACCTCTCGTCCGTTTCTCTCATGTTTCCTACTTTTTCTCTTTCCTTTTCTTCTCTCTCTCTCTCTCTCTCTCTCTCTGCTCTCTCTCTCTCTCTCTCTCTCTCTCCTTCTCCTTCTCTCTGTCTCTCTTTCTCTCTCTAGTCGGACGAGTTTACCACGTGACGCTCATTGATACGCATTGGACAGCGTGAGAACCTGGACTAAGACACTAAATAAAATACTACAAGACACTTGTGTAAAAGCATGACATAAATAAATGCTCAAGCGTTATGTACAGTGAACGTGTGTTTTAAGTAAAAGCCGCTGAACTCGCCTGTTGCAGTATCGACGCGCCCGAGTTCATCGCGCACCAAACGCCGGAGGGCGTTTTATATACCGCCGCGCCGTCGCTCGAGAGAAGACGCGAGTCAAAGTCTCCGTCGATCGCCGCGTTCTTTGAACAGCGAACGAGGAAGAAGAGGAGGAAAGACAAACGGGAAGAAGGAGGGAAAAATGCTTGCGTATTCCGTTACGTGCTGCGTATGTATAAGCTGAGAGGATATCGTACCGTTAATTAGAAGCGCTGCAAGCACGTGGTAAACATACTCGGAGGGAGAAAGAGAAAGAATGGGAGCTGTGTCATTAGCGCTATCCGCGCAAAACCCTAGTAACACCGCGCGCGAACTCACTACGGCCAATTACGTCCTTGGTAGTTCCGCACTATGAAGTAGTAACAGATTTACCTAGTCAGCCGCGATGAACAGTCGTCCCCCCCCTCTCTCTCTCTCTCTCTCTCTCATTCTTCCTCTTCATCTCATATCGTTATCGTTGGCCGAATTGGACGCGAAAAAATCTCGTGATGCAGCCGCGAGACGTTTATTCGCAAATTTACTCACTGTCATCGCGTCGATTTTCCGGTGAGAGACAAGATGCGATAGAACGCGAACTCGGGAGCGCGGGGTAGCACGTGCCACCACCTCGAGTGTGTGTGTGTGTGTGTGTGTGTATGTGTGTGTGTGTGTCTGCTCGTATGTATATGACGTATACATACAATTCTAACGTTACGTAGTCTGCAGTAAATTCAGGCTAATGTGTAAATCTAAAAATACTGCTCGTCTTACGAATTGATTCTTCTCTCTTTCTCTCTCTTTCTATCTGTCTCTCTCTTCCTCTCTCTCTCTCTCTCTCTCTCTCTCTCTCTCTCTCTCTCTCTCTCTCTCTCTCTCTCTCTCGCTCTCCCCCTCTCTCTCTCTCTCTCTCTCTCTCTCTCTCTCGTTCTCGCACGCATGGTGCGCGTAAGCGCACATTTTGATGTCGCCCTGCCACCGTTTTACCATATCTTAATCGTTACGTGAATACAATAAGGCAACGGTATACTGTACGTTTCTAAATAAATAGACGCTTGCGTTGAGGATTAAAGGGGGGCAAATTGGATGGGGGCCCTAATGTACAATTCCCTAAGAGCTAAGACGGGTCCATCGCGCGTGAAACTTGTCGTCGTCACATTCGCGGTATCGCGCGGTATTGGTGAATATGTACTTGTGTGTAAGTATGCGTGTATGTATGTATATGTATATATATATATATATATATTTATGTAGATGTATGTACGCCTGTGTATGTTCATATGCTCGCACGTGGATCTCATTATTTTTTTTTCTGTTGCACGTAGAGCGCTAGCAAAAATATAATTTAGTATATATTTATCGTAATAATTCATCCATATAAAAAACTTCGTTAAAATATATAAAAGAAACAACGATTTGAGCAAATACGTATCTCCTATGTAGTTAAAAGTTACCGCGTCGTTATCGAAAATCGCGTCGTATTTATTGTTATTGCACATAATTTTCCCTAATTAGACCGTCTCTCCTCGTTCCATACCACATACCTCCCTCCATAGCCCCTTCGATACCTCTCTCTCTCTCTCTCGATTGTTTCCCTTTTCCCTTTTTTTCTCCTCTTTTTTGCCGCACACTCGCATTCTCGTAATCGCACTCGCTCCGACGGTATGTACAAGTATCGTACGCGCGCGTACTTCCTCCTCTTGTCTTTGTCGCGTCCTTCTCCTTCCGAATCGCCTATCTCTATCCCGAACACGCCACTCAGAGACACGACCTCGGCCGTTAGGTTTCAACGAGATGGTCGATCGACGATCGAGAGATGACTGATCTACGAATACACTACGACATCGTCCTGGAAGACCTTGTACGAAAATAGGCACTGGTTAGCTCGACTCGCAATCGCTTCATATTTCCGTCCCTCTTTTCTTCCCTCCCCCTTTCAACCCCTTATTCAAAATTATTCAAACGCTCGTTCACCGCGACTGCGTCGTGTGATCAAGCGAGAGCGAATCCCCCCCGTGCTGAACGCTCCTCTAACAAGGCGACAAACGAAACATTCCGGCGCGCTCGCTCCCACGAAATTTTGCCCAGGAAATTTCCGGGAAACCGGTTTTCGCCATCGTGCTGCTGCGGAGAACAAAGGGCATGCGCGAAGGGAGACGACGGGACGAAACGAAAGAAGAACAGAAGCGCGAAGTGTGCGCGAAGTACCAAGTTGAAACGTGTTTCCAGCTCGCCAAGCCCCGCGCGCTCCGTCAGGTCTCTGCGGCTCTCCTCTGTTCTTAGGCTCTACATCTAATCCCGGTACTCGAAACTACTCTCTCCTTTGCTTGAACATTCGGTCTCTAGGCGCTAACTTTTTCCAAGTCTCTCCTCTCCTCTCCTCTTCTCTTCCCCCTTCCTCTCTCTCCTTATCTGTCCATCTTCCTACCTTTCTCCTCGCCTCCGGCGCCCCGACCTCGCGGCCGGGCTGGAGTCGGTCTCTCTCTCTCTCTCTCTCTCTCTCTCTTCTCTCTCTCTTCTCTCTCTCCCTCTCTCTCTCTCTCTCTCCCGAGATTTTTCCTATCTAAGGGTCGATCCGGGCACATTTGGGTCACACTATTGACAACAGGCGGAGTCTCCACACACACCCGGGGTAACAATACGAAAGCGTCTTCGACATCTCGCGCGCATCTCGCACGTCCACCGCGTGTCACTGCTTGATCGGCTTCTTGAAGACGACTTCCGGCTTGCGTACCGGACGGGGCACGCGCCGCTCTATCCTGAGGGCACGGTTCGGGTCCGGAGACGGCGACAGGGTCATACCGACAGCGGCCGCCGCAGTCTCGGGCCCCACCGGGGGAGTCTCCGCCATTGTTTGTCAGTTCCCGGTGCTGCTCGGTCGCCGGCCCGACGTCTGCTGTTGCTGCTGCTGCTGCTGCTGCTGCTGCTGCTGTTGCTGCTGCTGCTGCTGCTGCTGTTGCTGCTGTTGCTGCTGCTGCGGTTGTTGCGGCTGCTGCTGCGTCACGGCAGCGGCAGCGGCAGCGGCGGCGGCGGCGCTTAGCGCCGGTAACGGCGTTTGGTGGCAATGCGCGCAGTGCAAGCACACCGTGCAAGCTCCGAGCTTTCGGGCGAGCATGGCACGCAGCTTCAACGCCGGACCGAGCTTCATGCCCATCGGACCCGTTAGGTGATCCTCCGAGAGCAGCGGCAGCGCGGCACCGTCAATGCGATTCTCCTGGAAGTTCTGCAACAGAAATACGGGACCGGCGTGTTATTTATTATTATCTGAATCCGTTTAAACGGATAAGGCGGGGTGAGGAGGGGGGGGAGGGGCTCTCGATAGCGCTCGAGCGAACTCTGCTTTGATCTTGCTTTAATCGCGCGCCAATTTTAGCGTCCATTCGCGAGGACGTCAACGAAAACGACGATGACGCGGATATTATTATCACAATTAACGCGAAGGTATAAGCAATAAAATGGACGACAGCTTAAAGCCAACTTTATGCCATATCGTGTTTGTAACGCAACGGTTTTAGCCGGAGTCTCTTTCTTTTACACCTCGCCCGCCCAGAATACCTCAAGTTTTTCCCACATCGGTAATGCACTCGAATGCTCTCTATTACGGCGATTTATTATTATTATTATTATTATTATTATATATACACTAGCAAACGATGAACTGACGGCGATGGCGAGATCCCGCCGGAATCCGCGGCATCTAAACTCTCCCAGCGCGAATCGCTACTTCTGCTCATCGCCGGTGCATCCCCGCGCGATGCAAGAAGCTCGCACGCGCCGATGCCGCTGGCCCCGACCGTCGCGAACTCCCGTCGTCGTCGTCGACGTCCTCTCTCGTGTGATGGCAGCTGCCGCTGGCTCCTCCGCGGAATTCCGCGAATTCGTCTCGCGTAAGCAGACGGGCCGCCATTTCCGCCGCCGGCGGCGCGCAAAAAGTCAATCCGTCTTAGCCTCGTAAGGAAGAGGATGGCCAGAAGAGGAAGAAGGAGGTGAGAACGTAGAGGAGGAAGAGCGCGAAGAGCGGAAGGACGAAGGTGAGAGAGCGCAACAGGAGAGAAAAGGAGGGAAGAAAAGAAGTAAGAGCGAGAGGGGGAAGGGGAGGGCAGAGGGGCGACAGAACGACGGGTGCGGGTTTCATTGAGTGCAGCGCCTCGCGTAATTGCAGCTGCAACGGCGATCGCGGGCGCGTCGCTCCGTGCCTCCACACGTTCGTGGAATACGGTAATTGCTCGGGCCTCGCTTATGAATGAAATATTCAGCGGCGTAATGCAAGTCGCGCACGCAACGGCAGACCGGTCTCTCTCTCTCTCTCGTTCTCGCGGCCGGCTCTTCGCCGCCGACAGAGGGGATCGGGATCGACGCGCGATCGAGGCCGCGCGCATTCATGCGCCGCTGGGCATTCAGCTCTTTCTCCCGTTCTCCGGCCTCCCCGCCAAGAATTGCCGTCGAATTGTAGCCGGCTCACCCGGAGGGGGTTGCTGCGGGGGTTACTAGAGCCGCTCTCTACGTCGTCGCGGTGCGCGGAAGAACGGATTTCCTGTTCTTTCACGTTTCCTTTCTTTCTGTTCGCCGGCCGGACGACACTCAGCGAGAGGCAGGCGTGAGAGGTGAAATAATAAAGTCGCCGGCTCTGACTTTCCTCCTCCTCTTCTTCTTCTTCTTCTTCTTCTTCTTTTTCCTCTTTTGTTCGACGGTTTCAAGTCGGACGAGGAAGAAGATGAAGAAGAAGAAACGTGGCTAATCTAATCTGCGGCTTGTTCGCGCGCACATCGCGCGACCGAGCGTCGAGGTGGACGCCGGGAATCCGTGTTGTTAAACGCGAGTTTCCCGCGAGGCTCTCGGCGTTAACAATGCGGCTCTCTCTCTCTCTCTCTCTCTCTCTCTCTCTCTCTCTCTCTCTCTCTCTCTCTCTCTCTCTCTGTCTCGCGGCCTTAACAATCGCCGACGATGAAACGCGCAGTCATTGATTACGGTAAATAGGCTCCCCGTACTGTTTCGGATTCCCGGCGCGTTCGCGCTTCTAACGGTACGAGAGTCGGCCACGCGCGAGAGAAGCCGCCTCCTTCACGGTCGCCTCGCGTAAAACGCTAATTAGTTAAGTCGTTCGCACGACGTGCAAGAAATCGTTCCCCCGATATCCCCGCAGCGAGAGCCGCAGCAATGCACCGTGCGCTTCGCCCGACACGCTGAGATATCACACATTCCTGCAAGCTATCCGGGAAACACGCGTGCCCCCGGCAGTTGGCCGAAACTAATCGAGGAAATGCGGAATAATCCGCGGTAATCCAGGAATTCGGCTTGTTCTCGAGTTCCCACTTTTCGCTCCGAAATCCCGGACCGAAATTGTCATCCACGCCCATCGACAAAAATTTCGCAGAATCCGAGTGTAATTCTTCAACTGACGTACAAAAATGTAGAAGATCAAATTTTTTTGAAAAAATTCTTTCTCGTCACAGAGGCAAGCCCGGAGTTGAGGGGTTAGTCGACTCAACGTCGAGATCGGCGAAATTTCATTCACTGCTCCAGCAGCGCAAAAATAAATAATTTAATGCGCGTTTGCCAGCTTTGTGCCTTGAAGAAGAAAATATAAAGAGAAGAGAAAGAGGGAGAGCTCGTTTCTCTTTCTCCTTCTCTCTCTCTCTCTCTCTCTCTCTCTGTCTCTCCCTCTCTCTCTCTCCCTCTCTCTCTCAGATGACTTATGAACTCCGTCGCGTCTGTCCGCGTGGCATGCGTCAAAAAACGCGCCCACCCACTCACCCGTCTAAGACTCGACGATGACAAGGGGAGTGCACCCGTCATTGTTTTCGCGAGGCGGAATACAGCGGGTAGTTTCGAAATCCCACGAAACAACGCGTGCAGCGCGGCTCAGCACGGCGCGGCGCGGCGCGGCACGGCACGGCACGGCACGGCACGGCACGGCGCGGCGCAGCGCAGCACATGGCCGTTCGACCGGCGCAGCGCAGCTGCAGTTGCAGCGAATATATCATCCTCGTGTTGCACCGCGGGCGACCGGGCGCGCACCAAAGGCCGGGTAACGAAGACAACCTATATTTTCTCCACCCAGTTCCAAACTCTTAAGGGCAAACGCGATCTCCGGCTGGTCCTGCATCAATTATACCTTCCACAAACACGATGTTAGGCCCCCACATACTCGCGCCGTGTTATTCGCGAGGGAGCGAGGCAGAGAGACAGAGAAAGAGATAGGGAGAAAGAGAGAGAGAGAGAGAGAGAGAGAGAGAGAGAGAGAGAGAGAGAGAGAGAGAGAGAGAGAGAAAACGAGGCAGCGTGTGTTATTAAATTATTCGCGCGCGTCACTGCGTCTCTCACGCCAAGGGGGCGCAGGAACGGCGAGGGGGTCGCCGCCCTCTCCCTTCGCGAGTTATGCGCGTAGGCTTATCAGATACGGCCGGCGGGCCCGGAGGCGTCAGGCGAGAATTTAAATTGGTGAACATAGAAATGTTCGTGTAACGATATAAATGCACGTTGCGGCGGCGGCGGCGGCGACGGAGACGGCGACGGCAACTCGCGCGATATTTATTGTGCGCGCCTCCTCCTCCCTCACGACTGCCTCTCCTCCTTGCTTTCTCGCGGCTCGCGCATCATCCTTACCGTAACCCCGCTAATATACGCTGAGGCCCGTTCACATTCATATATCGCGAGGCGCGCGAATCGACGGCGCGACGTTGTTCAAATACGCGTCCGTGGTGACTCACGTCCATCACGGCGGCTCGTAAGTTATTTCCTTAACCACCATCGGTCGGTCTCTCTTTAGTTTCGCCGGGCTAATTATAACGGGCCGCGTACGAGGCCTTCGCCGACAGTCACTTTGTCGATGGCAGACGGCATAAACAGTCGTCCGTGTCATATGACGAGGAGGAAGAGGAGGAGACTCGTCGCGGAACATCGTCGCGGCGGAGCTTGCGTTCGACCGTGACCTGGGAAAAGACGCGGAACCCTCGAAAAATAACGGCTCCGCTCCTCCTCCTCCTCCTCCTCCTCCTCCTTGTCCTCCTCGTCCTCCTCCTTCTCTCTCGCCGGAGCTCGAATCCCTGACCCAAGGAATCCGCCGCGGTTGTAACCTCGGAAGATCATCCAGTCGGAACCGCGTCACGTTGGACTACGCGCGGCCGGACGAAGAGGCGGAGGAATTCGTTCTCGCGGCCGATCGACCGCTCGATTTCTTGCGTCGCCCCCGACAACGGCGCGCAGGTGCGGAAGGCGATACGGAAATTGGTCGCGCTCCAATATCAAGGTTCAGTAATTGGATCTAACGCTGCAGCGGCGGCGCCGGTATTCATGGTGATGCAGATGTTCACGTTGAACGACGCGGAGCAACGGGCGTTCGCGGAGAACGGGTCGCGTATCGCTCGCGAGCGTGTAATGAAATTAATCATTAATAGCGGAATCGCACCGTTCGTTCCCTCCTCTCTCGTGCGAAACAGGAGAGAGAAGTCTACCGCGTCTACCGCGACACGACCGATACCGACGCGATAAATCCAACCGAGCGCTCCCGACACGGCTCGCGAGGACTTTGCTGTTGCTCGCGAGAGCGAGGAGGAGGCTAATCTCGCCTCTCGAAATCGCCCGTCACGATGCGACGACGCGGCCTAAAGTCCTCCGCGCTTCCTCCTCTCTCCTCTCTCTCTCTCTCTCTCTCTCTCTCTCTCTCTCTCTCTCTCTCTCTCTCTCTTCTCTCGGAGTGACTCAACAGCGCTCCATCTCAGCGAGAGTCGCGCTACCGACGCGGCTCCGCAGTGTCAAAGTCGCGTCCGGTCCAGCGAGTCCCGCTGCCGACTGTCTCTCAGCCGTTAATACACCTGTCGCGCCGCGAAACGGTCAAGTGGACACGCAGGCGACGTTTCAAAATAGCGTCTCCAACGGTCTCCCGCGCGTCGTCGTCACGGCGAGTCGACATCTGCCACTGGCTCTCTCTCTCTCTCTCGCGTCTATTCTTCCCGGCGATCGCGCGACGCGACTCCCTCAATGGACTGTTCGCTCGTTAACTTTTTAATTGCACGCTCTCACGTGCGGGAGAAAAAGGCAGCTCAATGAGAGAGAGAGAGAGAGAGAGAGAGAAGGGGGGGGGGAGAAGGAAGAGAAGCGCGTTTTCTTCCGCGTAACAGAGGCGTTGAGGTCAGCGATTACGTTCCGGGGGATTGGTAGCCGTCGCTATTGTTTCAGCCTACTCATCGCCTCCCCCGCGACGCGTGCGTACGCCGCGGATGTTACAATGCGCGTATCACGCATTGTCTCGGCTCCGCGCGCTCGGCGACCTCGCCGCGGCTTTCAAGCGCGCCGGGTTACACGCGCGCGCGACACGTGTATCTCACCTACGCATCGCGGCGGTTCGACGTCGCGTGGTCGCCGCGTACCAAACTCGTCCGAGACACGGGGGAATGAAGGAGCATTAACCAATAAGAAGGCGCGCGCGCGCGGCTGTAACTTTTGCCGGGTCGCTACCGAGCGAGCGCGCGGTTTTCGCGCGCGGGCCCCCTTATATGGAAAGGCCAGCGTTCGCGCACTCGCGCACTCGCGAAGGGCAGAGTGTGCGCGCGCACGCCCGCGGAATTCCGCGGCGGGACGCGCCGCGCATGCGCCCGAGCGCGCGCGCGCGCGCACGCGAGCCGGAGAATTTGCGTTGGCGGGCTCGCGCTGCGAATTCCACCGGCGTGTTTTCGTTTCGGTCGCGGCGGCGACCTCGCGCGGAATTGTTCCGTGAGAAAGGGCTCGGCCGCGCGCCGGTGTGCCAACAACAAGGTGCGCGCCGTGAGCGATCGGCGGATTGTCTCTGGCGCGATGAACGCGTTCGCGGCTCGGAGCCTTACGTAACAGACGCGAGCTGACGACGTCGGAAGGTCGTCGGTGGGACGCGAGCAGGAGGAAGCGCAAATCACTGCGTGATGCGCTCGAATTAGCAGTTGACGCTGCGCGTGTTGCTTTTCAACGCGCGCGCGGGCTCAACAACGCTCTCTTCTTTCAACGCCGCTCGGACGGCAGCGGATGGTCGCCGACGAGAGAAGCAATATCTGAGAAAGTGCCAGGAGCTCGCGCTTCTCTCATCGGACACCCGCTGCTGTCCCGGAGCTGCTGCTGCTGCTGCTGCTGCGTATCCAAGAAAAAGCGCTCGAATCGTTCTAAAATCCGGACCACGTCGCACGTGCGAGCGTAATTATGCAACGTATCACGGTATTATTACTCGCGTGGTCCCCGCGCAATCGCAGGTCGCGGAGGCTCCGCGACCGCTAAAAGCGCCCGAGTGAGCGAGCGAGCAACCGTTGAGATAAATCCAAGTTCCGAAGTTCCAAGCCGCACACACGCCATCAATTCCTCGCCCGTCAACGGGCGCACCGACGGAGGAATTGCGATTTGCCGCAATTTGTCAAGCATCTTAGAGAAATATCGTAAAACTCATTACACGCCGCGGGGCCTCCGTGCAGCGCGAGACTCCGGCGAGGCTCCGGAGGAAAACCGTCCGACAACGCGCCACTGTGCACGAGCGAGCGAGGACCGGTGACCCGCCACGCCCTGTTGAGGTCGTCGCGCGCGGCTCTCTCGCCGGTGCGCCAGGCCGTTGATCGGCGTGCCGACGGCGACCGGTCAAACCTAACCGACTACGACCGCGACCGGCACACACCGGCCTAACCAGATCAACATCCCCCCCCCCGCCCGTTGCTCCCCCCTGCGCGCGGCCCGCGCTCGCGTCGCTGCTCGTCCTCCTTCCTGCGGCCTCTCTTCTCCTCCTTGCACCTTCGCTGGACGTGCCGCTGCCCGCGCCGCCTCGTCGACGCCGCGTACCTACGTCGCGCCCACCGTTTGCTCCGATTCTGAGACGAAGATCGTCCGGTATCGACTACCGCCGGTGAATATCGGCGTGCGTCTTCGGCTCTCTCTCTCTCTCTCTCGAGCGCCGGCTGACGGCTCTTCGTCTTCGCGCGAGCGAGCGAGCGCGGGAGGTCCGAGGTGAGTGAACGTGTACGGATTGACGCGACTGCGATTTTTCAGGGATATCGAGGCCGCCGCGCCGGTCGTTCGCGAAGAGTCCATTTAGCCGCGCCGCGGCTACCAGAGTGCCCTTCCCTCTCCTCTTCGCCGTGGCGAGGAACTCGTGCAATAACGCGCCGGCCACACCCACGTTATTAAACGCGGCCGCGCGCGCGCACACAGGCGCCTCGCGCTTCCCGCGCGAATTTTCTCCTCGTTACCGTCGCCGCTCGTATAACACTCGCTGCCGGAAAACGGACACCTTACACCCCGAGACATTTCCGCCCTGGGTCGAGAGGTCGAAACGTAATCGTAGAATCTTAGATTCTTTCGATCGATGATGCATAATGTCGGCGGAAAGGCGAAAGGTCCTCGGGACCGAGCTAAGGATCGACACGACGTTCGCTCAGACCCACGTTCGTGGTCGCTTGAGACCAAAGTGTCGGGGAGGAAGAAAAAGGTCCCAACATGAGGGGGATTTTTTTGCAAACTGAGATTACGGCGCATGACGGCGCGCGATTGGACGAGCGTGGCCATTCTCGCGGAGAAAGTGGCGGCTTTTTATCGACGCCCCACGCGACCGCGCCGCGCATAATGCGGTATCACGCTCTCGTTATCGGATCAATCTTTCGCGGAGTCTCTCTCCTTCTCTCTTCCTTTTTCCCTTCTTCCCTCTTTTTTATCTGTCTCGCGCGATGTCTCCGCGCGATGCTTTCTCCGATTGCCGCGCTCCAGCGCCGACAATTTATTCCGCTCGCGTGGGCTGACTTATAGATTTGGCGCGCGCGCGCGCGCGCGCGAGGGTTGTCCCGAAATCCTCGAGCCGGCTCGAGCGAATAAATTCGAATGGCAACGATATGCTAATTCGGCGTCGCGCGGGCGCGCATAACGAGCGGCGGTGCCGCGGAGTTTCAGCCTCGCTTGTTTCGACTCACTTGTCGTGAGACTTTCCACTCCGCGATGGTGTTGCTATCGAAGTCGAAGAGCGGCGAGTCGCTCCAAGTTTCACGAAGACTCGCGGCTTTCCACCGGAAGCGAGGAGGCGAGGTCGCCACGAGAGGTCCGAGCGCACCTGCGGCCACCGGTCGAGAATTCAAATTAGCTTAGAAAGTTCACGGTCAGCCGGACACGTGCGTGCGTGCGTGCGTGCGTGCGTACATGCACAAATACGCGTGTGCGTTCGCCTTCAGCGATAACGAGCTGCACGACCGATCAGCCGACCGAGGCAACCGTTTTCCGGAGGGAAAGAGGATCAAAACGCGATACCGAGACGCGTCACGACGCGTTGCGTCATTTGCGATTTGCCGACTCGCGCGGGTCCGCGCGCAGCGGCGAAACGCGCGAAAAAGCGTCTCCGTCAATTTCCGCGCCGGCGGCCGGGCCTGCTCGCGCTCGCGATTCTCTTCAATTAGCTTTACGGCGCCGCTCGTTAAATCTTTATGTTTCACTCAACGAGCCGTCACGCCGACACGATGGAGATGCAGATCTGTAGCGCGCTTCGCCCCGCCGACGAATTATGACTGTCGCGCTTGTCCGGCGCGGGTGAGTCCACGACGACGTTATTCCGAGGTAAAGGGACGCTCTCTGAGCCTCGAACGGAATTCTGCGTTCATCGTCGCGAGCGAGAATCGGCAGGATGAGTCCTCTGCCCCCTTTTTCGCGCCGCGTCGCGTCTTTCTCGCTCGTCTCACCCTCGCGAGCGAGGTTCCTACCTTCGAGTCCCCTGTGGGAGAGGGGGAGGTCGCGTAGGTGATTGTACACATTGTTATACCGGTCGCATACAAATTGCCGCCTCCATCTCGCCGATTTCCGCCATTGGGTGCGAAAGCTCTGATGAATTCTCGTCCGCAAATCCAATCGTGCTGCGCCGCCGAATGTAAAATCCGTCCGATTCGTCGTGCTCGTGATTCACAGCGGAGAGACGCGGCAAGCGGCTGCCGTCTTATCCGTCCCAAAGCGAGCCCCGAACACGCTCCGATCTTCTTGTATCGCCCAGGTCGCAGCGAGACACCGACGCGATGGTCAAGAAAACAGGATGATTCCGAGAGAGACAGGCGAGAAGCGAGGAGCGCGCGACGGTCGATCAATTAGATTCGTGTAATAAGTGAGAAGTTTGCATAATTAATTAGCGCTCCGAGCGCTAATCATTAGTTGGAAAGAGAGATCAAACATATGGGTGGTATCGAGCGGCATGTGTTCTTGAGTGACGAGCGACCGTGTGATTTCGGCCCGCCGGAATTTAGGATTCACCGATCGGCCGGCGGCCGCTTAATGCGGAGAGCGCGCGACTCAGCGTTTACGAGGACAACCGCGAGACAAACATGTCGCAGATTTGCCGACCAGCGACTCATCCGCCCGACTCATTAGCCGAGCTGCTAATCTCGCGCGTACGCGCATTTTTCACGCTTCAAGCGAGATAAGAGACAGTCGCGTGATTAACGCGCTTTCGCCGGACGAATGAACGTCCCGCGATGTCTTACTTGCGCGCGCCGCTTCTCTCTCTCTCTCTCTCTCTCTCTCTTTCTCTCTTTCATCTCGATGGATTTACCTTACAGTTCAGACTTTATCGGAGACACCGGCATTTTAATTCTAAGGGAAACACGCTCCGGCGAGACGCGCGACTAATCATTCGTGGACGTGTCGCACCGTTAAAACGGTATAATGCCGGTTATTCTGTCATCCATCTTCGCCCATATGTTTCACGTCCGAAAAATCACCGCTACTTGAAACATCGGTCATTTGTATGTTAAAGCCGCGCCGTACATAAATAACAAGAGAGAAACACATCCGCGCACAAAGTGATGTTCGTGTGAGCAACGCGCGCGCGTTCGCGGAAGACGCCGGCTGAATTTCTTTTCGGCGCTTCCGGCGGCAGGCAGGCAGGCAGGCAGGCAGGCGAAGCCAGCGACTTGAAAAGCGCGACCCGGGGCGATCAAAACGGCGGAGAAAGCGCGCGCGGGGAGGCCTCGCTTCCTCGTGAGGCAACCTTGCGGTGACCTCGCGTGAACCCGGATATCAGGCGCGCGCGCGCGCGCGCAAGATATATCCACACGCGCGCGAACGACTATCCGCGGGTGCGGTGGGCGATGAAACGCCTCGAATAAATTACCGAATCAATTACCGATACCCGCCGGGCATCGAAAACGGCGCCCGGCGCGGGCGGGCGTCATTACCGCGTGCGTCCCTGAGCGCGTCGCGCAAAAATCCCGCCCGTGGAATCTCGCCGTGAGCGAGCCGGGAAATAAAGACGCGCGGAAAATCGCAAAGCGAATGAATTAAGTATCGCTTAGAGAAGCGCGTTACCTGTGGAATTTTCACCTTCGACTGTCTCTCTCCCCCTCTCCAGCGGAGTCGAGCCTCCGTTGCGCGTTCCCGAAGATACCGCAGCATTTTCCGCGTTATTACACACACACACACACACACACACACACACACACACGAACGGAGGCGGGCGCGGCCCACGGCGAACCTCCGAGGAGCGCGGCCGAGAGTTATCCGCAGGAAATCTACTCTCGCAGGCATACCACGCGAGGAGGTAGCCCAAAAGGGGGAAGGTGAGCTCAAAGAGGGAGCGCGGGTAGAGGGAGGCTCGCGCGCGGCGACACCCTCGGCGCGGCTTGTGCCGCCACCGTCGCATTCGCGGCGAATGGCGCGGCACACGGACGAAGGAAACATCGCGGTAGCAGCGGGCAACCGCGGCCCCGATACAAGATACCGCTACGTGTTACACGCTGTTCGCCACCAGAACAAATGCGCATTCTCTCACCCGCCCTGCCGCCCCGTCGCGCGCTATTTCATTCGGATAAAGAAGAAGACGCCGAGGGGGTCTCTCGCGCGGACCTCCGACAGGAGGAACTGTGTGAGGAAAAGATGCTGCTGCGAGCGAAGGGAGACACTCCCCTTTCATCATCATCCACCCCCTTGGCGCCAAGGAGACTGCAGTCAAACGCGACAAACGCGATTTGTCATCTCGCGTGAAGGTTACTCCAATTTCTGCAACGACGCGCGTTTTACATTCCCGAAGCCGCGGCGAGCGAGACTCCGAAGGGATCGAGCGAATATTCTTGCACCGGTCGTCGATGGCTCCAATCCGCTGAAACGACAGCGTTTCTCACGCTGACGAGCGGGCGAGCGAGAGAGCGTCGAGGAGCGGCGAAGATGAGGCAAACTCGAAGACGGCGATCTCGTTTACAAACGACGGCCGTCCGATGGAATAACGAGCACGAGAACGGGACACTTGGCCGTCGCGCGCTCCAGTGTTCCGTGCGTACGACGGATAATATAATTCGACGACGGGCGAGGGGTCACGACGGAAGGGAGAACCGATCGGCCGGTCGCCATTACCGGCCGGCGATACCGCGCGCTGGCTTTCTCTACTTACGACCGGCGAGTTGTCATTATTTCGTCGCTCCGATTGAATTTCTCGGCATCTCCGCGCCGCGCAAGTGAATGGCTCTCTCTCTCTCCCTCTCCCCTGCCCTCTCCTTCTCTCCCTGACTGACTGTCTGTCCGCTTGCCTCTCCCGATACCCGATCGGCGCGGCGCGGCGCGGCGCGATATTATCGCGCGATGCCATCGGTATTATATCGCTCGCATAAACACGCCGCACACCTCTCTCGCGCGAGGACCTCTTAAGATTATGCAAATGCCCGGCGACGCGCAGCCGAGGCCGCCGCGCCGGCAGCATTTTAAGGGAATCGCGACGGGTGCCAGCGCGCGCGCGCGCGCGTCCGCCTGGAATTAAGATATTCGGCGGAGCTCTCTCTCTCTCTCTCTCTCTTCCGCGAGCCGCTTATGTCGCGCCTCTCGCGTATATTGCGATGTCGATATGCTGATTCCGACGTCTGGGTGTGCCAGTAGTTGGCGAGTTTCGAGCGGAGGTGAAACGACGAAGCGCTGATCGCCGGGGCCGAGAGACGTCCTCGACGCGCGCGCGTGTTTTGACGTCTCGAATTGGGCTACTTTTTCCTCCGGTCCGGCGATCGAACGAGGTAAAAAGTCAACTGTGCGACATGCGCGCGCGCGCGCGCGCGTACGCGCATGTGCGTGTGTGCGAGCGACGCGAGCGTCACTGAATAGGCGAGATGAATTTCCTAAGCACGGCAATTATATACGTATCCGATGCAGCGGCCGGCGAGAGGAGGAATCGTTGAGTGAAATTCCTCCCTGTCACCCGACGTTACACAGCCGCGGCGCGATTTATAGGGATACACCGGGTATTCATCCCTTTCATCCCGTGACAGCCATTCACTGACATCAACCGGCACACGCGTTGCTTCCTTTGAGTCGCATGTACTTCCTGCAGGGAGCGGCTCGCCCGTTGTGAATTATAATAGCTGGACGTACACGCTCGCGTAGAGCCGCGCGAACGATTAGCGCGATTGTGATCGCGCCGAGAGTTCAATCTCTCTCTCTCTCTCTCTCTCTCTCTCTCTCCCCCCCTCTCTCCCTCTCTCTCTCTCGGGGAAGAAATAGACAGAGGGAAGGAAGGAAGGATCGCTTTTCCATGTGGCGTGAGCGAACTCGCGGACGATTCGGAGGATCAGGAGCGTTCGGATGCCGGCGCGGCGACGAAACTCCGGCCGCCGCCGCGTGGCGTGGCGTGGTGGGACAAACGGCGCGATGGGAGCGCGCGCGGGGCGCATAACGCTTCTAATTGCCTCACAAAGAGCGACGGGCCGGCTGGAAATGCCATTCTTTCATTAACAACGCGAGCGCGGCAACATAGGTGTACCGGTACTCCTTTCATCCTTTGACAGGCATTCACCAACGTCAAACGCGCGCCAGCTCGCTCGCTCGCACTTGCGCGGTGCCGTAAGAACTTTATAAGGACCGCGGCTGAAACGAGAAACGAGCGGCGCATCGATCACGTCTTTTTCAGGGAGTGACATTTAGTGGCGTGGGTGGGTGGCGGGCGCCACGCCAAGGGAAATGTCACGGGGCGAGAGGTGAGTATCGCCTGAGCGAAGCGCGCGCGCGCGTGCGTACGTGTGGCTGAATGGGTGACCGGTGATAATAAATTTGTCGGTGTACTATTCTCTCCCTCTCACTCTCCCCCTAGGAGCGGACGTCGCAAGATTTCGGCCGAGCGTGTAAAAGCGACGGCCGGAAAGGTCGGTCGCGCGCGGTTCGATATAAGTTTAACGCTCCGCGTCCTCTTCGCGAATTAACCTACCGCCGTCTTCGCGCCTACCCCCCTCCCTCCGTAATTTCCCGAGGCTCTTCCGTCTCTTCATAATTCATTCATCGAATACACCGCGGAGACTCTTTTCGCCTCTCTGTTGCGCGGAAAACAGCTCGCCGGTGTTTCCTCCGCTCACGGCAGCGCCTTCGAACATCGAAGAGCGGGTCTCGTTCGCGATGAGGAAAGAACGCTCCGCTCGCGAGGGGCTCGTTCGCGCGCCTCGATCTAGCGTGCAACGCGATACCGATTGGACAGTTAATATCTCACTTCGGTGGCACACACCGCGTCTCTCGCGTCTCGCGTCTCGCTGCGCGCGCGAGAGAGGTGAGGCCGCGTCAGAGCGAGTAGGGACGAGGTGAGGCGAGGCGAGGCGAGGCGAGGCGAGGCGAGGCGAGGCGAGGCGAGGCGAGGCGAGGCGAGACGCGGGATTGGAAAGGTGAGTTTACGTATTCATTTCTCGCGCGCGAGTCTCTCTCGGCCGCGTGATGTATGGACGTATGTGGGAGCAGGTCGTTACGTCAGCCGGCAGCGCGCCTTGGAGCGGCGTGTGCAGCTCCAAGCTGTCCCCCGCGTCCCGCGGGACCCGCCAAACGCTCCACACGCCAATTCGTGTGTAACGTGGCCGACGTGTCGTGTCTGTCGCGAAGTGCCCTCTTCTACTTCTGCTTCCACCGCTCGTCTCCGCCAGCTCCTCCGCTCCCCTCGCTCCTCGACTCGTCGCCGTGCGGACTCGCGTTGCACGTTGCACGTTGCGCGAGGAGTCACGGCGCATTCATCACCGCCGTCTCGTAGGTGTTAGCGTTTAGTCCATTATTCCGTGTTGCGCCGTGTTTCGAAAGTGATACCGCATTGTACGGTGTTTTTGCTCGTGTAGAATATAGCCGGCGATGGCAACAGGCAGAAACAAACGGGCACGGGTAATGAGGACTCACGGCCGCGAAGAGGGAGGGGGGAAGAGGAGGCGAGCGAAGTCGTCGATTCATCTCGACGTCGTCGTCGTCGTCGTCGTCGTCGTCGTGGCTGGCGCTCGTGATAACGCGGGATTATCGTCCGATTCGTGTCGCTTAACGGTTACACGCCGTTTTTACGGGTGTAAACGGCGGGAAAAAGTGCGCGACAATGCGCGTGTAATGAATACGATTGTGTTACTCGCGCTTACCGGGAGATGAGATTCCATCGTCTTTCGCGATACCGTAAAACATTATCGCGCGCGCGCGCGCGCGCGATGACGCGCGCCCACACGCGTTCATCGGGTTCATCGGCTCCTCTCTGCGCGAAGGAGGACGAGCCTCGCGCTAATGAGACAGCTGCCCTTTTCCTTGGCGAATCGTCATGGTTCGCGGATAATGAAACTTACGCGACGTCGCGCCGCTAATGGCGATTACGTCGACGCTTACGAAGGCGCGCACCTCTGGCTTTTCGCGCAAAGTCGCGTAAAACGGAAAAGGAGACTATAAGAGAGAGAGAGAGAGAAGAGAGATGATAAAAAAAAAATGGTAAATTGCACGGCTAATCGCGCCCCGATCGAGCTCGAAACGTAGCGGTCAACGAGAAACGATGTAATAACGCAGTTACTGATCCGAAAGTGGGTTAATAAGATGTGCTCCCGGGATTTTCTAGAGCGGCTCGTCCCGGTCTCGACCCCTGCGAGAGAGATTCCGCGAGACCCCAGAGATGGATCCCTGTTATTGGTTTCCAGTATCATTTTCCGCTTTACCGATTTCCTTACCTTTCTCTCTCTCTCTCTTTCTTTCTTTCTTTCTTTCTTTCCGTCCTGCCCTCGGCCGGCCTCTCCTTCTTTGTCGGCTGGCAACGCGTAAACGCAGCGAGCGAGTTGTGTTATAACACTTTACGGCGCGTCCATCTACGCCCGTGTATCGTTATCCGGTAGCCGACGATTGGCGATTTAAACTCAAGCGCGAGAGCTCGCTCCGGCGTTTACGGCGCGATCATCCGTATATTCCGAAACCGCGGAATGCAAAAGGAGTTCGCGGTTTCGCCTCCGCGTTCACCGCCGCGGAGAGATCCTTCTCGCGATTGCTCGCTCCTTCGCTCTTTCTCCCCCTCCGTCTTCTCTCTCTCTCTCTCTCTCTCTCTCTCTCTCTCTCTCTCTCTCTCTCTCTCTCTCTCTCTCTCTCTCTCTCTCTTTCTCTCTCTCTCTCTCTCTCTCTCTCTCTCTCTCTCTCTCGTCATCTTCCTTCCTCGCGACAGCGATCCTTCGCTCACGCGGAAGAGGCAACGCGGGGAGAACTTTTTCCACCGCGAGACTCGCTCTCGCGAGGACGAAAAAAAGGAAATATCCAAAAAATCAACATGCCGCGTCTACCGCGCATGATTAAAGGCGCGGTATCGACGATTCGTTAAACCCGCGGGACGTATCGGTGGATATCAGCGCGGATACCTCGCTCGCGTCGAGCGGAGTTATCGATGATCCTGCGGCTCGATTCTGATCGGCTGGAATTTCGAAAGAGGTCTCGCGACGAGGGAGGAGAAGAGGCCGAGGAGGAGCCGCTCTGAGGTCTGGTAAACACACTCGCGGCCAGAAATACCGGAGAAACCGGCGAGAGGGCGAGAGGGACCAAGGGGGCAGAGAAACACGGGTTAGAGGAAGAGGTAAAAGGTGGAGAACACAAGGGGTCGAGGGTTCACGGATCGTTCGTGTTGTGATAGGCCGCGATTCTCGGCCGCAATAAGAGCATTAGACGACGGCGGGGAGGAGAAGCGAGAGCGCGAAAGAGAGCAACAGAGAGAGAGAGAGAGAGGGGGGGGGGGGGGGGGGAGAAAGAGAAAGACAGACAGATGGATAGAAAGGGAGACGGAGAGACAGACAGCGACGGGGAAAGGGCGGGTGGAAAGGATAGAGCGAGATAAAAAAGTCAATCGCGCCCGTCCATTACCATACGTTATTGGCCGGGCTTCGGGCCGGCCGATGGTGTGTACGTGTGTATGCGCGTGCGCGTATATGCGTGTGTTTGCCATAACTCGAGATAAATAAACCCCGGGGCCGGATAAATCTGCGTACGAGCCGCGGCGTGTAGAATGCAAATGCAATCATGTTCGCGGTGCGCCGCGAGAACCTTAAAACTCGGACGCGGACCCCGTAAAGGGCACGCAAGCGAGCCCCCACGAATTTACAGCGCGTGCACCGCGTCGTCGACAAGCGGGGCTGCGATCGACAGAGAGAGAGAGAGAGAGAGAGAGAGACACGCACGATTTGCGATTTCGCGACGCGATCAGCCGGCCGCTCCGCGCGCGCGGAGGCAGGTAATTAAGATAAGAGGACTGCGCGCCGAGAGGCCGCGATTATTTCGGCGTTTTTTCCGAATTTACGATAACGTCACCCCGGCCGGGACGGGCTATTTCTGCGCGCGGCGCGGCGCGGCGCGGCGCGGCGAAACGCGTGTTAAACGCGCCACGGCGTATTACGTATGCACTCTCGTGGGAGTCGCTCGTGTCGTCGACACGACTTCAACGAGCGACTCGGTCGAAGCGCGACACCGTCGCTCCGCCGTGTCCACTTTCACCGCGCGGAAACGCGCAAACTAGCCGAATTGCGAAAAGAAAACAGTCACACCTCACGTCACGTCAGCCAAAGACCGCGGCCATCACCGCGTTTCCTTCTTCCTCCGTCGGCGTCGGGGGGTCCCCGCTCGGTTCCATCGGGAGCCTGTCGATTGCACCTGTCAATCGCACGATTGCGCAAACGTCGCCGGCGCGGGCGCGGCAACGGGACTACTTCGATATGGGCAAGGTTGACGAGTGCAATTAAAAACAAATCGAGGATGGTAACACGTGGCGAGCGGGTTTCCAGCCACGGTGCGGCGCGCGCGGTCTGGAAATCAGAGCGAGACCGCGGCACGCCGACAGACAGCAGGCGACCGGTAGGAGCAGCTCTCGGATCGGATCGGCCGGTCCGGACGATTTATGGCTAATTATCAGCCCCGCGATCCAAGTGGCGGGGGCAGCGCTTTCGATTACGCGGTTAAACGAGAACCCGTATTGTGCAACGCGGACAACGCGAACGAACGCGACGGCGACGGCGACGGCGTCCGCGGTCGCTCGGACGGTGCGCGCAGCACATCAGCACGGTAAACCCGTATTGACCTCTTCGCCTCCCACCGTTCGCCCTCTCTTTCTACCCTTCCCCCTTCACTCTTTTATGGTACAATTTTAACGATGACTCGAGATTGAGGTTAAGACCCGCGAATCATTTCAACGATGCTGCTCGCCTCTACCCAGCGTGAGAATCAACGAAAGTAAACTCCACGGCGGCGGCGGCGGCGGCGGCGGCGGCGGCGTGACATTTATCTTACGTCAACGCGCGGAAAAGCGCCGCCTAACCCACTTTAGATTCCGCGGTTCGCCGCGATATATCATAAACGCCGCCGCCGCCGTCGCCGTCGCCACCGATGGAATGATTACGAGCGACTGCGGAGGGATTGTTGCGCGAATTCTTTGGTTTTACATACCGCGCTGCGGTCGTCGCGCGCAAACGCCTTTTCAATAATCGGTATAAATTATTTCGCAATTCCGCCTGGCCGCGACGTGTCGCGCCCGCGCGCGCCGGCGCGAGTGATAAAAGCCGTTTTTCGCCCGGACAATTTTCCTCCACTAGAAAGGAACGGCTCGGGGTTGGCTCGCGCTGGTAATTTATTCCAATTTTCCAATTACACGCGTGTGGAAACGGCACAGCCGCGCGCAGCCGGTCGCACTGTCGCAAGGCCTCTCCTCGTTCGAGACAATATATCGAGAGCACGATTCCTTCTCTTCGTTCCCCCGCTCCGTCCTGTTCCTTCTTCTCACGGCGATGCCGCGTATGTGCGCGCGATTTCACATGCGCGCTGCTCTATACGCCCCATCCGCACGTAATGACGAGAATAACGATCGTGCTAATGCGCATAATTAAGCGGCGCGTCGATCCGCCGTTGTTAGGCGATAAAGTGCAGCACTCGCATTCGCGGATCCTACGCGACTGAGAGAGAGAGAGAGAGAGAGAGAGAGAGAGAGAGGGACACACACCGCGCGCCGCTAGAACCCGGATCGATACAAACGATCGCGGCCGATCGTTCCTTACGTGTACACGCCGATGAACATCGCGCGATAACGGAAACGTGTGCCGTTACTCACTCGACAATATGACATTCTTTTCGCCCGCCGATACGCGTTCGCGTCTCTTATCCTCCACCCGCGGCATTTTTCTCGCGTTATCTCGCGTTGCTGCTCCTCCGGGCGATGCTGCATTCTACCGGAGAGTTTCTATCTCTCTCCGCTCCTCCGGGAATCACTATGATTATTAATTCTTTCCGTCGCGAGCGCGTTCTTCGACGCGTCGCCGTGACCGAAAGTAGGTGATAGGCGAGTATTCTCTCTCTCTCTCTCTCTCTCTCTCTCTCTCTCTCTCTCTCTCTCTCTCTCTTTCTCTCTCTCTCTCTCTCTCACACGCACGCGCACACACAGTGTAGAGGAGCGCGGGACGCTGATGTGTTTCCTCTTATCTACCTCGGCTATCTGCCGCGCTGCGAGGCGATCCTCGAAGAGCGGAACGTTTCTTCGATTACGCGTTTTTATCACGCCGTCTATTGCTCCCTCTCTCTCTCTCTCTCCGTCTGTCTTAGCGGCCGACTCTTTCTCTCGATCGGCGGGATCGTTTCATTACCGCGCGGCGGGATGTATTCAGAATGCTTCTTTCATCGTGAATTTTTGCGCCGCGGCGGTAAAAGTAGGCGGTGGCAAAGGTTAACTCCCGTTGGCGTTAGACTTTTCCCCTTTCGTTATTTCTTCTTATTATTCCGAGCGATTTGCGCTCCACGGCGGGACTCGCGCTCGAAGACGCGCGCCGGGAGTTTTCACTGCGCGCGCGCGCGCGCGCGCGCGGCGTCTGACCGACGCTAATTCCCGCTCGTACATGTCCTTTGTAACGGTCCCGCCGTTCAATGCGTCCACGGTCACGGCGACAATAAATCAATGCAACGGACACGAGATCAAACACGCGCGCCATTCAGACAAACTGCGCCGATTATTGGTTTTACGATGACGCGCGGGAAAGGAGTCGAGAGACGCGAGCGCCTCTCAATCGCGGCGCTTTCATTAAATCGCAGAGCCGCGGGCGGCCGGATAATTATAACATTATTGATTAAATCGGCGATTCACCCGAGCTGAAGAGCGTTTTATCGCGGGGAAACTCTCTATCTCTCCGTCACGGCGCGCCACGGCGATGCGGCTTTCTACCTCTCGCCCGATGCGCGCCAAACGTCGCACTCGGCGTTAATTAAGTGTATCAATGGCGACGCTAATGACGTCGATCAGGGTGAGCGCGATTCAATAGAATCGCCAAGGCGGAGTTTGTCTCAATTAGAAAACCTACAGTCGCGACACTCACGGCGCTAATTAAGGGGCGCTTGTTGAGAGCCTTTGAGCGCGATTCAATCCCTCGTCTATCCCGCGTATCTGATCGATACGAACGCGTTTCATGTTTCGCCTTTCACGTCCTTCGTGTGCTTCGAGGCGAATTTTTCAAGCGCGAGGACAAGACGCGTCGATCCCAGCGGAATTCTTTCACTGACGCTTCCGCCAAGTTCAGCGGAATCCGCAGGATTGCTGTAAAACTCGAATTTCGACGGAAACGTTTCGCGCACTCGTGAGAGAGAGAGAGAGAGAGAGAGAGAGAGATGCATTTGTCCAGATAAGAAACCTAAAAACGACGCGTTGGTGCGTTTAGCCTAACGACGCTTTCTCGAATGCGCAGCGGGAGGGATAATTATGAGAAAGGCACGATTGTTCCTCGCGACGTTCCTCAAGAGCTGCACAATAAAAATCTGCGATCGGCAACGTAAGCGGGATGGTAAGCCGGCAACTATGCGGAGATCAGGTGGAGATTGCGGTGGCGGCGATTGCGCGGAAAGAAGAGAAAATCAATTACGAATTCTAGGACAGACTTCCTCGCATAATTAAAGAAGCGATCGAACTCTCGAACTCGCCGTCGATCGCGCCGACACGCCGCGCGGCGCGGCTCGCCGCGGTAAAGAATGCTCCGACGGGGAGACGCGCGGCCTCGATGCTCGCGAATCGCGACGCAACGATTCCAGTCGAAACGTTGCACAAAGAAGAATTCCGCCGGGGGGCGAGGGGCGAAGCGCGAGTCTCTCGCGCGGCGCGGCGCGCCGCGTCGAAAAATTCCGCGGGACGTCATTCTCTCGCCGGCTGCTTAAGGAGCGTGACATTTCCGAGCGTCATTTTTTCTCCTTCCTTTCTCCCCTTTTTCCACATCGCCGTACAGTTATCTCTTCGTGTGAAAAAGAAAACAGGGAAGAGTGAGAGAGAGAGAGAGAGAGTGAGAGAGAGAGAGAGAGAGAGAGAGAGAGAGAGAGAGAGAGAGAGAGAGAGACGACAGGCGGACTAACAGTTTCGTCGACGTCGAGATATCTCGATCTGCCGATAATGCGACACGTTCCTCGTGTTTTCGGCCTCGGCCGTAACACGCGGCGGTCATCCGCGCGCGAGACATCTCGCTTAATCGAAGATAATAATGGCTCCATCGGAGCGGGAATTAAATCGACGGCAGCCGACGCTGTGCGCTCCGAGAGAGTGAGTCTCTTCTCTCTCGGTCTCGGTTTCGCTTCCTCATCTCTCCCTCTCTCTCTCTCTCTCTCTCTCTCTCTCTCTCTCTCTCTCTCTGTGTTTCCGTCGCTCCCTCCCGAGCCGAACTCGCCGTGGGTTTTACGAGCTGCGATTGTATCGTCGCATTACTTAACATAACCGAACGTTAATTCGCCGGTCTCGAGGCGCCTTCTCTCCGTCGCGCTCACGTTCACGTTACGCCGCTCGCTGGACGGACTGTAGATCGACTCGCGACCCTTGTCCATTAATTACGCGAAGCGAATTATTATTTATCGCCCGACAACAAGAGGACCGATTTGTTCGTGTATGGGCCTCCTCTTCGGTCGCTCCTCGCGGAACGCGAACTTCAAACTCGCGGACGAACTCGCAGCTTTCGCGCACAGCGTTCAGCAAATACGTACGCGTCTTTTTCATATAAAACACCTCCAAAGGAAGTACTCGCCAAACGTACGACTCACATCACCGGGAGCCACGAGAGAGAGAGAGAGAGGGAGAGAGAGAGAGAGAGAGAGAGAGAGAGAGAGAGAGAGAGAGAGAGAGAGAGAGAGAGAGAGAGACTAACGAGTGCCTGGAAAAAGAAGCGAACTGGAATTTCAGTAATCGCATACGCGCATTCGCGTGCTCGACGCGCGCGCCGCGGGAGATAATTAACGCGAGAAAAATAAAACGGCCGCCGCGGGGCGGGGGAGGGGGTGAGGGGGAGGACGGGAAGAAGAGAGGAACAAGACGCGCGATTTGCAATACATAAGCGGCGGTAGGTATGCGCGCCGTTCGGACGTAATAATCGGCCGCGGCTTGCATAAACACCAAAGCGCTCCGCAGGCCGAAGCGCAGCGCGGCGCGGCGCGGCGCGGCGCGGCGCGGCGCGCGGCCGTCGCTCGTACATCGAGAGAGCGTTCTCTCCCCGCTTCGGCGCGGCGCGGCGCGGCGCGCCGATTAAAAATGCATACGCACTCTGCATGCAGATCACCGCGGGTCGTTGCGATAGCGAATAACGACGGCGCGTCCTCCGCGGGCCCAGAGGGCCCCCGGCGCGATTAATGCCGATTAAAAAGGCAAAACGCACCGCCTCCGATCATTACGCGCCGCCGGAGAGAGAGAAAGATAGATAGAGAGAGAGGGAGAGAGAGAGAAAGAGAGCTGACGGCGTTGGTAATTCCGCGCGCTCCAAAGTAAGGTAGCTGCCGGGCCCGTCGCGTCTCCCTCCCCCTGCCTCTCGCTCTCTTTTTCCACTCCTCTTCCTCGTCCTCTTTGTATATCTTTTTTCTCTTGCTTTCATCTCCCTGTGCTCTGCTCGCGGCACCCTTGGTCCCCCCCCCTCCCGCCGATCGAAAACCGATCCTGGCCGTCGTCGCGGGCCCTCCGGGGGCAAGTAATTACTTCTAGTCCGGCGCTGAGCTTCGCCGGCGGTTCGATAGCCAAACTTATAATTTAATGGTTAATTATATAAGGGGTCCCCCCCCGCGATTCGGCGGAGCCACTGGGCGGACACGATGACGTGCAGGAATGCTCGCAGCCGCCGCTGCCGCTGCCGCTGCCGCTGCCGCCTCTTCTTCCTCCTCGCTCTCTCCTCTCCTCTCCTCTCCTTTCTCTTTCTTTCTCTTATCCTGATCGTACACACGAGACTCGTTTTCCGAGCTTCTCCTCGTGCCTCCATCTCGGTGCGATGCTCCCATCGTGAGGAGGACGACGGTGCTGCGTCCTCACGATGGAATCTATTACAGATCGAGGAAGGGGGAGGGAGGAGGAGGAGGAGGAGGAGGAGGAGGAGGAGGAGGTCTCGCGTATCGATAACGCGGGACGGTAAAACAATGTATTAGATTTCATGTGTCTGGGGTGCACGGTCTCGGAACGGTAAAAAAGCTCTACGCGCGTGTGGGGGGGGGAGCGGGAGGGCAAAAAGTCGCGGGCTAATGACGCGCGGAGCGGCCAGATTGGAGAGCTAATGAAAGAACAGGACGAAATTCTCGGCTCGCGGAGCGCCGATCACCGATCGTCGCAACACCGACTCTCTCTCTCTCTCTCTCTCCCCCACTTATCGTTCCGCATCGGCCGCCGTTCGAGCGTGATTAAAAAAATGTAGCAGTTCCGCCCTGATTGGCCCTCGCTGACTCGTCCACTTTGTCCGGCCGCCGGTAAGATCCGGCCGATCTGTGTATCGAGATCTTTTCGAGCCAATTTCAGATGTACTCTTTGTTACAACGGCGCTCCGATTGAGACGGAATACGGGGGAGAGGAGGGGGAGCGGTGTTTCCCGATGCCGTCGACTTTTCTTCTCTTTTATTCTTTTCGGCGACGCGTCGCAAAATTGCGAAAAGAAACACGAAGGCCAGATGTGAACGGGACGCGTATCGCCGAAACGGCGGATTATCAATTTCGCAAGCCGGCTCTCGAAAATCGTCAATAACGCGGCGACGTGTCAGCCGCGCGGCGTGTTTAGCGCCGCCGGTGCAATCGATGCGGCGCGGCGTATGCACACGTAGCTACGCGTTATAAATATTGATAAGCACGTGTGTGGATGTTGCTTCGAATATCTATCGCGTGCGAGCCCGAAAGGCGCGCGCACGCTCATGCCGCTCGGCGGCATGAAACGCGACCAACGTGCCGTAACGATTTTTGCAATTTCATGCATTTTATCATGCTCGCCGGTGCAATAATTTATATACCGGTGAAATTACTAATTTCTCACGCAACCGCCCTTTCGCACGCGCCCACCGACCGGCTGCCTCGAGAATCGACGACGAATCCTATGTATACGCAGCAGCCGCCAGCGTTATGGAAAGCAGAAAAAAAGACGAATACATTTGAGAGACAGGTAGACAGAAAGAGAGAGAGAGAGAGAGAGAGAGAGAGAGAGAGAGAGAGAGAGAGAAAGGTAGATGACTAAAATCACAATTATCTCGCGTTCTCCGGTGAGACGACCGAGTCTCCGGAGAACGCGGTACACCACCGCCGTTGCGGCAGCAGCACAGATTTGTGACAAGTGCATTTCTGCGGAGCCGCAAACGCGAGCTGCTGGACGATAACGTCGCGGTCAGCGCGCGGCCGGAACCGTTTTGCCCATAAACCATCCGGAAAAATGCAAATCTCATCTCCCGACAGACCCGATAGCCAGGCGATCGGAACCGATTCCATCTAGATCGCCCCCTCGCGCGGGAAGTGGATCGCGTCCGGGTGAATAGATTACCCCGGTCCGGCGAGTAACTGTATCCACGGTTAAGGACAGACAACGACGACGACGTCGAGGACGAGGACAACGACGACGAAGGGGCGCGGCACGATCGGAGAAGGGGAAAAATCGCGCTGCGATACGCGGCACCGATCCGCGGAATTGCGTAATGGGCATCCGCGGATGGATTAAGATCGCGGTGGGTGATGCCAGCGGTAAGTAAGAGGTGTCCCGGCGGACAGGATCGCCGGCGAGCGAGCGAGCGAGCGAGCGAGCGAGCGAGAGATACCGCCATGTGCGGCGAAGTCGTTCCGCGTCCTCGCACACCAGGTGTGTCGTTCTCCTCTCTCGTCCGTCCGCGGCCCGAAGCAACGCCGATCATCGTCGCCGTTGCGCCGCGCCGTGCGGATTACTCTCGCGTTATCCGCGTCCTTGTCGAAGGACTTGACGCGTCCGTACCCTGGCCCTCTTCCACCCCGCGTCACGCGGAAGTCCGCTCCGCTGGGCGACATATACGAGAACGGCGGTTACACGTAAGCGACGCTTACGAAACCCTCTCGCGGCGCTCACATGCAGAACGCAATTATCCGTTATCGTCAGCGGATGAAAATAGGCGCGAGTTAATAAGCCCGGTTACGCGGCCGGAGATAAAGCTTTAATTGCCCCGCGGCTCTGAGCCCCGAGGCGGTCATTAAGGAACGTCAATTAGCGTTCGAGTGAGTAAAACAAATCCGCGGTGGAATACAATGCCAATTTTTTATCTCTCTTCACCGGGCGTTTTTCCAGCCGCGTCCTGGCGCGGGCGCGAGGAGGTATCATTTCGCCCGGGGATTAACCGGGGGGAGGAGGCGGGGAGAAGGGGCGTCGAGAAGGATGTTTCTCGTCCAACTGTCTGAGTTTTCTTGAGAGAACGCGCGGTTTCGTACTTTCACGACACGCGACACTTTGACTCCTGAGCGGCGATCATGAATCTTCTATCCTCCGGTGCGAACTCGGGAAGGGTGACTTTTCCAGATACCTCGAAAGGCGGAAGATTTTCACTTTTCACGAGCTGGAGGGGAAGATTCATGATTCGAGCGAGACGGACCCGCGCGGTTTCACAATCCCGCAAGAGCGAGAAACAAGAAGCCTCCCGTTAATCACTCAATTAGAAGGATTAGAAGCCGGCAGTGACGACGACGACGACGACGACGACGACGACGACGACGGACGAGCGAGAGAGGTCCGTGATTTAATAACACGGTGGTAATGGAACGCGCAGCGCCGAGGCGCGAAGACTCCGGCTGAGAGAGATGGCATATCGCGCAACGGCGGTAACTCTATCTGGTAATTGATTAATACACTTTTCTCCACGACGCGCATCGCGCGCGCGCCCGTCGCGATTTATGAAGCGTGAGCAGCTTTTCCCGAAGCCTCCGCTAAATGTCGGGAGATCGTCTTATCTGCTTGCATACCGCGTGGACTCTCGTCAACGGAGCGCTGCGAGAGCAGCGTGTTGCAAAATACAATTCCGCGGACAACTGAGAGGAAGAGAGAGAAAGAGAGGGAGAGGGGGAGAGAGAGAGAGAGAGAGAGGACAAGAAAGTTAAATTAATATAAATCAGAAGCTAAACTTTCCACCGCCAGTGTCCACGTCGGCATCTTGAAGAAACTTACAATTTCTCTTATATAATATTTAATATATAAGGAAATAGATATAATGAAAGCATTTAATCGCAAGTATCGCGAAACGAAGCAAGCGGAATCTACCTTTGATTGTCGCTTTTTCGCCGGCTGAATTCACACTCTTGCGGGACTTTTCGTTGTCTCTTTCGGGCCGAAGGAGCACCGCGGGACGGAAACGAGTTGCTCGTTTTGGGGAGAGAGAGAGAGAGAGAGAGAGAGAAGAGAAAAATGGCAAAAAGGGACTCTTTCTTTTGCTCCCTGCCTCTCTTCGCGTGGAAACGCATGGTCGCGCGCTACCAACGGCGAACGCCGCCAAGTCAAGCTGCTTCGGTTTATGAATAATGCATTCGCGATTGGCAGCACCGATACCGAACTCGCGCGTATATATAATTACGGCCGGTGCGGGTGCCGCGCGATAATTGCGAGGAACGCGCCGCTGAGAGAAGGAGAGATTCTGCGATTCGGGCTTGAGCAACGTCCCCCGGCGCCCTTGCCGACCTCGGCCGGTCTAAAGGAGAGCGAAAGTATGGCGCCCGAGAGCGCTACCAAAGGGAAAGGACCAATGTCGCCGCAATGTTTCCCTCGCGAATCCTGCCGCGCGAGAGCCGCGAGCTCCCCCGCGGTAGCTCAAGCACCCCCCGGCGAAGAATCTCGAACGTGAATCTCATTTCGCCGAAAGCCGCTTCGGATCGATCCGCGTCAATCTTATCGTCCAATTAACCTCCACTCACTCACGGTCCGTTGCGACAGGACTCGCCCGCGAAATTTGTCCGCCGCTCGGGCCGCCGTCATTCGATGTAATGAAGAGAAGCGCGCGAGTCGAACGTTGCGAGAAGGACTCGACTCGCATCCAGCGACCAATTAACAGCGCTGCCGAGTTATTTATTCGCCCGGGTGATGCGAAGCGACGCTTTTCGGCCGTCGCGGCTCGCTTTTCGCCCGCGGCGGCGGCGGCGGCCGGCGTCGCAAACGATGCCGGCCGAAAGTCGTTACTCGCGTTGCCAGATCGAACTCGCGGCTGATTATAAAAAAAGATAATGAAGGCGGGAGAAGGCCTTATCCGAATCAATCGGGAGAGGCCGTTAAATGGGGAGCCGAAATGCCCTAATTGTCGATACAGGACCCCCTATTGGCCATGCGGTACATATAATTACAAGGGAATGACTCGGCGTGTCTTCGCGGAACTTCTCCTCCGGTTCTGATCGCTCTCTCTCTCTCTCTCTCTCTCTCTCTTTCTCTCTCGAATTGGCCGGACTGCCGCTGCGGCGCGCGGTCATTTAATCCCGTGACGACGTTGGCGAACTCGCTCCTCGTGTGACCCTTCGCGTCCGGCCGCGGTCAGTTGCTCGAATCGCTTAGGGAGACGGACGAGGAGGAAAAAAAAGGAGCGGATTGTGCGCCGCTCCGTTGACGTCATTGTCAAAATATAAAGTAGACGGCGAGATAATTGGAGAAGAGCCGAGTCCGAGTGAATCGACAAGTCGAAATTTCGCTCCCGCATCGATCCTCCTGCCAAGTTCTGTCAAGTTATTCTCGCGGGATCGATTCTGGAGAATCTCAAGATCTTACATCTTGCCGTCTCATCCAAACGTTCGCGTACGTCGCGACGTATTTATTCTTGATCTTCGTGTTGAGCCTTGAAGAGAGGCACTCGAGAATTATTTAATATTTCACTGTCGCAATGTGTTCTCTGCGATAATAGCCAAATAATAATCATCCGTCAAATTCATCTAATTTCAGTGTTTGATGTTTTACAAAATTTCTCGATGACAGATGGTGGTGACAGGTATTCGCAACATGAAGAGACAAAACAGTGTCGCAACTTGTCGCATTCTCCCTATCGGGGGGAGGGGGTGGGGGGCTACGTGAAATTCGACGGGATTCGCGGGGGGCGGAAATTGCGTCTCGGCAAAAACGCAACGCTCGAGACGAGAGAGAAGAGCACTCTCTACTCTCTACGCGCGATCGCGAGGCACAGACTTCGTTCTTCCCCGCGTTCCTCTTTTAATTTCACGTCGATACGGCGCTGGGAGCGCGACCTTTCGCTCGCAGGCGAGCTTTCGCGCGGCGGGATCGAGTCGAGTATGAATAGACCGCGGTCACTTTACTGTGACATATTGTGCCAAGCCGGGTTAATCGTTTTCTCTGCATTGCGTCGCAAGAGCGTGCAAGAAACGCCGTCTCGTCGGCACCGGCCGGCCGGCCGGCCGGCCGACGCGGCGTGGCGCGGCGCGGTGCGGCGCGGCGCGACCGACAAAAGGGCCGTCATTGTAGCAACGTGGAGGAGCATTGTGCGCGGCTCTCCATCGATCCCGATCTCGGCGCTTGATCCGGCATGCACACGAGGAGAGGTCGGTTTAAAAGGCGTATACGAAAGCCACGTGGCGTGCGCGCTTCTGTGATTGCAGAGTTCGGGCCGTCATTACCTGACCCCTCGCCGTGACCTTTTCGCGAGGGGCCTCCAGGGTCCACGCCAGGTACACACGTACCTGCGAGAGCGGAGTGTAACGCGGAGAAGATAAGCCGGAACGCGCGTTCCACATCGCGCGAGAGAGCGATCGGATCGGAATGGAGATTAAAGCGCCGAATAACGTGCGAGAGAGAGAGAGAGAGAGAGAGAGAGAGAGAGAGAGAGAGAGAGAGAGCGCCATTGTTAGCGAGAGCGGCAAGTTGCCAATTGGATCGAGTTGCGAGCGAGGAGGATCTTTCGATCCTTGCAGTCCGGCAATCGAAATCTAAAGATTCGCACATTCAACGCCGATGTAATAAAAAAAAAACAAAAGAAAGAAAAACGCCACGCTGCGCGTATCACGCGTCCATCACTGTATCCTTTGTAACGGTAGAAAACAATAAACGCCCTCGTCCCCCTCCTCCCCCGGGAAACGCGTTATTCTCTCATCGAGCGAATTATCGGAGAGTCACAGGTAACCTCTCTATCTCTCTCTCTCTCTCTCTCCCTCTCCCTCTCTTTCTACCTCCAGCTGCCCCGAAGCTGCGCGCATCTTCGGCCCTGATCTCGGCGGAGCCTCTTAATGAGAACGTCCCGCAATAAAAATTCTCATCGGCGCCGTCGGAGGAGGAGGTGTGTGCGCGCGCGAGAACGCGCGCTCGCGCGTATAGTAGCAAACACCGGTAAAGCCGTCGGGGTCCGCGCAAGGCGAGGCAAGGCGAGACGAGGTGAGGTGAGATGAGGTGAGGTGAGGTGAGGTGAGGTGAGGTGAGGTGAGGCGAGGCGAGGCGAGGCGCTCCGGGACTTCTCTCGTACGAGCCTCGTGCACGATGAAAAATTAATTTCGTGACCTCGTTGAGAAGGAAGCTGCGCGAGGGCGGAGGTGGAGCGGAGCCGGGGCGGCGCGGGGCGGCGGATGAAGAGAAGTAAAGAGAGTCATGAGCTCCCACAGGGGCTGACCCCGCGACCCTATCAGCCGGGCTCCTCCACGGCTATTGTTTATAGCGCTGAACCGTGCCCCAACTATACGGGGCCGTCGCCATTGTTCCGTCGGGGACCCCATTGTCTCCGCGTGTCCCTCTCCCTCCGTCTCTCTCTCTCTCTCTTTTCCTCTCCTTACACGCTCCGATCTCGCTCGATCGGCTTACCGCCCCGCCACCGCGCCGTAATTCACAGAGATATAAAGCCAGCAGGGCCTAATTATCGTCGCATAATTACTCAATTCGGACCGGCGGCGGATACCAACAGGCGGCAGGCCCCGTCGTGCGGCACCTCCGCGGAGAAATCCGCGAGCGCAAAAGGGGCCCGTCTCGCGGAAAAATTCGGCCGCCTCGGCTCTCTCCCTCTCGCCGTCGTGGGTCGTCGCGGCGAGAGAGAGAGAGAGAGGGAGAGAGAGAGAGAGAGAGAGAGAGAGAGAGAGAGGGAGAGAGAGAGAGAGAGAGAGAGAGAGAGAGAGAGAGAGAGAGAGAGAGAGGGAGAGAGAGAGAGAGAGAGCGAGAGAGAGAGAGCGAGGATCGGCGCCGCTCGACAGCGATTTCATTTCGCGGGTCGCGATAATGAAGGAGAAATAAGTCGTCGTTGAAAACGGAGACGTGCCGTGGGATAAATTGCCCGCGCCGCGCCGGGCCGCGGGATCAAAAGGAGATTTTATCTCGCCCTCGCGTAATTGCATGTCGCTATCGACGGCAGTTGATGACTAAGACACGCTTCCCCGCCCCCGCCCTCCGTCCCCCGCAAGAAACACGTCCGCTCTCCTGCCGCCGCTCGATCGAGAAGCTCGCGAAAAACCGTCCCGCGAAGCATCGCGCTGACGTGTTTAGCGCGACGTGTTCGTCGGCGTCGCTCCCTGGGGCTCGCGTTCGCGGCTCGCAGCAGCGACGCGTTTTCCTCACTTCCTGCGAGTACGACGACGCGGCTAATACTGAACGCACGAACGAGCCGTCGTCTTTTTCCGCCGAGGGGCGATATCGAGTCAGGTTCGAGGAGCGTTGCCGTTGCCGGCCTAATGACAATGTAGATGTGGATCAGGGTAATGATGATGGCCGGCCCGTCGGCCACGGGACGCGCAATTCACGGTTGTGAGTGCATCCGTGCGTAAATCTCGACGACAAAACCCTTCGTCTGTCACGCCACGACGTCTTCGACTACGACTACGACTCCACGGCTACGCCCGTCCGGTCGGCCGGCCGCTCTTTCGCGTCGCCGCGTTCTCCCGGCGCTTTCAGCCGGATCTCGAGGGAACCAAGTCGTCCCGAAGGCGCGCGACGGCGCTGCCGATGGAGATCTTCCCCGAGATTCCTTCCGATATACGTCCGGGTTATATCCTCGAACACTGTTATCTCTGAAGGCAAGGCGCGCGCGATATCGACCGCATCGGCGCGCTCTATTTTCCAGATTTCTTCATATATCTTCGTGATCCTGTAATATTCGTCGATTCTTACCGCGCGCGCGACTTTGTAGCGCGCATCAAGCACCGAGAAATTGCCGGCCGATCATCGAGCGTCGCGTTCCAGTGGACGGGGCCTGATTTTCCGCGGCGCGGAATTCCACGTTACGTCGCGCGACACCGCGGAAGCGGCAACTCCGGTAGGAGCTGCGAACGCGGGCCCGCGGCAGAAATTGCGCTTTTAGTTTAATTGCGGTGAAAGTTCAGCGTGCATACCTCGCAGCGTCCTCGAGACGAGGAGGCTATTCGAGAGTGCGCGTCTATTTCCGTGCGATCTCGCGGAGAGAGAGAGAGAGAGAGAGAGAGAGACTGCGCGACTCGTCCGCCGTACATAATTAAGATCGCTACGATTTCGCGTTTTCACTTTTCGACCGCGGACGATCCGAGCGCTCGATCCCTTTTCCCCAAGGGGAAGGACGAAGGATGAAGGACGAAGGATTCACCGAGACGCGGCAGACAGCTTGAAACGACTGAGAAAAGAGTTTTTCGTGGAATCAACGCGACGAAAGCAACAGCATTTCCGGAAATCACAGATCCGGAAATCGGCTCACGAGGAGAAGCGGGAACTTTGTTCCCTCCGAGCAAAACGCGCTCTCGGCTCGCTCATTGTCGCGTTTATTCGAGCCGTCTTCTCCCCCTCGCGTCGCGCCGCCTTTCTCCGCTGGTAATGCGAGTCGCGAGAGCGAAGGGACGAGAACGCGAAACACGGAGCTCCGAGTGAAGCGTTAACAGGAGATCCAACAGAGCGATACCGCTGAGCGCGAGAGGTAAGGCTTCGGCAGACGTACAAACACACGCGCAGGAGCACCCTCTTCATCGGTCTCGACGACGTCGCCGTTTCCCGCGTGGAAACTACACGATGCGATGTTCATGCGCGACTTATCGCAGCCCGATAAGCCCGATAAGCCCGATAAGCCCGATAAGCCCCTTTTTAGCGCTCGCCAATATCCGCCTCCGACGATTTTCCGCCTTAATTGGGCCTTAATTGAGCCCCGCCGCGTGGCCGACGATAAGTTTCGGCATTTAATGTTGCTGCTCTCCACGCAGTCTCTTCATCTCTCCTTTCCCTTATCTCGCATCCAGCGAGGAGCGTCGCACACAAAAACGCGATACGGTCACCTTAATAGTCACAGAATTGAGACGCGCGGAAGGAAGGTCCTTGGAGCCGCCACCTGACGCGCGTCCGCAGGAGCGCCCGCGGAGGGCGCAGGGTGGAACCACCTCCAGCGCGCGAATCGGCCTCTCAGGACTCACGCTCGACTGACGCACGTTAACGGCGGCGTTAACGTTCCCGGATACCGGGCCGCGCGCGGTACCGACGCGCTGAAATCCAACGGTATCCCCCGGGGGTCGTGTTCCAGGAAAGGTGAAACCGGGAGAGAGGATCGCGCGCGCGCGCGCGCGCCAGCCCGCCCGCGCGAGGGGCAGAGGGAGAAGATGGCCGATCTGGCTGGACGCACGCGCCGGGGGCAACCAGAGGCTCGCGCTCTGTAATCACTTCTACCTCGCCTCCTTCTCTCCTGTGCCTCGCGTCTTGCCACCCCACCCCTCCCCCCGCTGGCCCCCCCTTGCCGAAGCTCTTTTCTCCGCGGCCCTACGAGGGCAGACGCACACGTGTGCGTCCTCCAGCGCGCGCGGAGAGACCGCACGGGGATGATGCTGGGCTTCTCTCTCTCTCTCTCTTTCCCTCTCCCTCTCTCTTTCTCTCTCAACGCGCACGCACATGATCGCTCCTCCGAGTGCATACTAATTCCGGACACGGGGGATGGGGTTACATTATGTAGGTGTGCCCCGAACACGCACGCGCGACCAAGTCTCGAGAAGAGAGCGAGAGCGAGAGCGAGAGAGAGAGAGAGAGAGAGAGAGAGAATCGGCGATCCCGCACGCCACGCTTTTGCACGTCCACGTCGACTCGGCTGCTCCGTACAAGGCACACATCTGCGTAATTGTCCCCGCCGGCAGCATCCGACCGAGCAACCGACCGACCGACCGATCGACCGATCGACCGACCGACCGATGCCGACGCACTCTTATGGCGTACAGCGCGGCTCAAAGGTGCTCGACGCGGAGGAGTTCCCGCACGTCGGAAGCTCCGGGACTCGCGTTCGCTCCAGGTGCGCCGAGGTGCACGCTTGCGGTTCACGTTGCGTAATCGCGATAGCGCGCCGCTGATCGCTCGGATTCGCGAGATCGGAGCTCCGGTTTCGCGCGAGGACGAACGCGGAGGGCTGTCGCGCGCGCGACACGGCTGGACGTATCCGCACTAGGAAAAAAAATTTGGTATCTCTGACAAAGCTGTTTAGCTCGAGGGATTTTTCAATAGCCACCAAATATCTTGTTATATATAACAAAATATTTAGTTGTCTCAACTGAAGATATTTTTCTGCTTTGTTCTCTGGACCAAAAGTGATTTTGTTCTTAGACTTTGTATATAAGGATTAAGCACTTTAGTTATCTTATCCATAAAAATTACACAATAACGAAATATTATTTTACATAAACGCCCATATACATAAAATAATGCCCAATGGATACTATTTTGTCCTTCTGTGCACTAAAATTTAGATTCTATATGTTAAGAAAAAATCATAGTATTTTTGACAAAATTCATATCAGTTCAAGCTTTTTGCTTGCTATAAGAAAAGTGTTACGTTACACGAACAAACCGTAATCAAACAAGATATTTGTTTGTGAGGAACTAAACAATTTTGTTGGGCATATTTTAACCAAATTATTTTGTTGTTACAACAAAATTTTGGTTCACGCAACAATACATTTTTCCTATGGGCGGGACACCCGATCGCCCTCGGTCGCGTATATCGACCGATTCCGTTAATTCATTCCATTATCTCCGCGGGAAACGAGACGCGCGTTGAGGGAAAAGGGCGAGAGGGACGCGAGTCTCGGTTCTCTCGGAGCCTCCTAAAATACGCGCGCGCGCGACCATCCTAGATCCTTCCTGGTTCCTTTCAGCCACGGAGATCCTCGGAAATTCCCGCGCTATCTCGCGAGTCTCTCACCCTGCCCCGTCGCCGTCTCTCTTACCTACGTCTCTCCCAGAGAGCGTAGGTACTTCCAAAAATAAATCACGCAACCGATCGCTGCTTCAGCGAGCGAACGAGCCGGACTGCTAAACGGCGCTCCGGAGAGATCGCGCGCCCGCTTTTACTCTCCTCCGCACACCGGAGGAGAGAGATTGAAATCCACTCGGGTCGATCGGGAGCGCGAGCTATCTCGCGAGATATTCTCCTAACAATATTATAATCGACGGCTATTTTCTCTCTTTGTCTCTCCTCCTCTTTCTCTCTTTCTCCGTCTCCCGCGCCGATGTCAAGCACCGACTGTGTCCCCGCTAATAGGTTCACGACGGTATTAAACGGCGCTCGATGGATGAGCCGCTCGCGAAAAATGACGACGTCGAAGCGGATCGCGTGAATAGACGTTCTATATTTGAATATCCACGGCTGCCGTCACGGCGCGGCGCGGCGCGGCGCGGCGCGGCGGTCATTAATCATCATTTGCTGGCCGAGCTAAGCGCCGAGAGCGCGAGCCGCGAGAGCGCGAATAATCCGAATTAACAAACCCCGGCGATTATCCCTCCCTAAATCGCGAGCGCGAGTCGCGGGAAATTCAGTTAAGCATGCTCGATCGGCCGCCTGACGATCCGCTATTAACGTCTCGATCTTCGTCAGGCGATCCTGCGCGGCGAGCAGCGCAGGAGAGAAAGACACACGAGCGCGCGCGCGCGCGCGCGCGAGTGCCATTTTCTTCTTGCGCTCACTCGCGCGCGCGCGCGCGTTCGTTTTCAAGCTAATAATAAATCTCGCGCGGCGGAATCGGCGTAACGAGGAGCGCGACAACTCGACGGACGAGCTCCGTTCTCCGGAGAGAGCGAGAAACAAAGCGAGTGCGCCGCGCCGTCCTATCGTCCCCCGGTCTGGTTACGTCTCTCTGGGAAAATCTCCGCGAGTCTCGCGGCCTATAAATCTTCGGCACACTCGGAGAGCGGCGGAGAGGCCATCCATTCGGGCCGGAGCGAGGCGCTCGCGCCGCGCCGCTTATGACAATGTGTAGTACCAGCGGCGAACACCGGTCGTACGCGATCGTGCGACGAGCGGAGGAGAGCGGAGGAGAGCGGAGGGGAGCGGAGGGGAGCGTGATCCTGAGCGGAGCGCGGGACGCCTCGCGAGAGAGATACCTCGGTTTGTGTTTGTGTTTGTGTACGTTACACACACGCGATCGCGACGACACGCGAGAGCGTGTATAATTTCCCGTAATTAGACGAGAACGATCTTTCAGCGTCTTTCAGCGCGATAGTGCTCGCCGCGGCTGACGAGTAGCGTGCAGCATCGCGCCGCGAGCTAAACGTCTCCTTTGTCGCCGGGCGCAGCAGACGCTTTTTACGCCACTGTCAACGCGCCGATTATTAAGTTCGGCCGACCGGCGCGGTTGTGTAATTAGCGGAGTCGCGCGATGTGATTGATCCTCGTCGTGAGGCAACGAACGGCGAGCTCTTCAGCGGGCGCGCCTTAACTCGCGCCGCGATTCGAGAGCGTGCTGTACACGTCGGACGGAGATTAATAATCCGGCTGAGATTCGCCGCGCGATACGGAGATATTTAGACGCGACGTGTTGCGCATCGTGAAAAAAGCAATCGCGTCTACACACACACACACACGCACACACATACACATACACACACGTGCACCGGTCGCTCGTGGACGGACACGCGTCCAGAGAAGACGCGCGGCTTTTTTAAAGAATAATTACGCGTCTGACAAACTAATTGTGTCTCGCGACTATCAGCGCGCGCGCGCTACGACGTTGGACATAAATAAAATAATAAGCGTCGTTCTCGCTTATCAAGCGATTATCCCGCTCTTATCTCGACGCGACGCTACACCGGCGCAAAGGTGCGACGAGAGGCGCGATGGATGGCAGCGCGATAAAAGGGAACGTAATTATGTTAACACGCGCGTACCTCGCGCGGTCTCTCTCCCTTTCTCTCTCTCTCTCTCTCTCTCTCTCTCTCTCGCTCGGATGCTCCCACGATCGCGGGGAAATTCCAGGAAGAAAATTGCATATGTAAAAAGACATCGGATCGCGGGTAACGCGAGTTAATTGTGCAGTCACCGCGTGACATTAGCGCTCGCGGTCTCACGAGGCACGCGAAGCGAGAGAGGCGAGAGAAAAGTCAAAGGCGATCTCGCGCGACGCGTCGGGACGCGAGGCACGGACACCTCCTCCTCCTCCACCTCCTCCTCCTCCTTCCTCTCGCCTATCCTACTCTCTATCGCCTCCGATCCGCGCTCACAAAGATACAGTTGTAGTCCGCTAATGACCGCTCGCCGCTATCGCGCAACGCTATCGAGCGAGCGATTTTCCAGCGAGAGGGACCTCGATCGCGTACGGCCTGAGGTATTATTATTGACCGACGGCTAATATTTATTCCACGCTAACGGTCAACTCGCACTCGGGGAGAACCGAGGGGAAGGGCGCAAGTTTGAGGCTGCGAGGCACGAACGAGAGATCTCCTATCGCGCGCACGCGAGGCGCGATTATTCGAGTCTCCGTTTTTTCCCTGACAAAAGTCCCCCCTCGCGGCGGAACCAATGGACAATGAAAAGGTTTCTCGCGCGCGAGAGGAATCTACTTAACTACGCATTTTTCCCCGGTCAATCATTGCGCGCGCGCGCGAGAGAGAGAGAGAAAATCATGTGCACACGCGTGGCTCGTAACGTAACCGGCGATTTCTTGCGTAATCGTAACGCAACGCGTCCGATACGATCTCCCGCGTTTAATCTCTGATATGATCTGACGGTTTCCCAACGCGCGAGGATTACGAGTCGCAAGGGTTATAATCGCCCAACCCGCGCCGGCAGCAGAGGGTTCTTCGAACCCGAAGCCGCAGGTACCGTTCGCCAGGGTCAACGCGGCGAGGAGAACCGGAACGGTAACGCCGGACTAGGTGACGTTATTAATTGGTTAATGGCAAGAAAAGAGCGGCGGAGGTTGCAAGTAAGAAGGAGGAGGAGGAGGAGGATGTGGAGATGGCGGGCGGTGGCGGCGGCGGCGGAGGGACTGAAGAAGAAGGAGGAAGAAGGCTGGTACGAGGTTGGACGAGATGGAGGGAACAACACGACCGGAGAGCCGACCCACGGCGCCCCGACGTTGACCAGCGTGGTCAGGCTGAAAGGAACGGTCCCTGGTGGATTAATTATCATTAGCCTCGTGCAAGGAATGAGATCGTGCGTACCCCACCTAGCCTCACCTTCGCCGTGACTGGCTACCGCGCCCGTACCACGACCCACTTCTGATGTCTCTTTCTCTCTCCCCCCCCCCCGCCCCCGGGTATAACGACAGGTCGCGGGAAAAAAGGAGAAGGAGAATGCCGAAGACGATGGCGCGTTTTCCGCGGTTTCCGCGGACTAATTGCCGCCTCGCGTGGCGGTATGGCGGATACTCTCACAGCAAGGTTACGATATCGGGGAAATCTCTTTTCTTCTCAAACTCTCAGAGACGGCTCGCTCCTGACACATTAGCCGGCCGGTGGTCCCACTCTGTGTCGTGGGCCGGACCACTTTCGTTCTGGCTCGATAAAGTCACTTAATTGCGAAATCATCCGATTTCATACCGACGTTCTCGTAATCCTTACTTCGCGGTCACATTGATCTCTCCTCGGACAGGAGAGGCTTTTCATGCCAAGCTGGGAGCTCTCCGCGAGAAATGAAGCAACCAATCCTCCGAGAATTAAACACCTCCGTGAAATAACGATGGCCTTTAACGAATCGAGATAGCCGGCGCGAGCAGACAGACTCGGAGCAACTTCCGCTTCGCGACCCCGCGAACTTCTTCTTCGCGAACAGTTACACGCTTGCTCGCGTCTCTCGCGAAACTGCCGCGAGATCCGCGACGCGGAGGAAAGAGAGAGAGAGAGAGAGAGAAACTTCACGTAACAGCATCCGAGATCGGGCGTATCTGCGCGCGATCGCACTCGCGCCGTCGTTATCAAACCGCAAGAGCGGCGGGAAAAAAAGCATCGGGAATAGCGCGGATTCCAAGGAACGTAACAAGAAGCCGGATAGTTGAGCCGGCACTCATTAGACGTCTCGCGTCGCCGCATCGTTCCCTCATCTGGACCGACGGCTTCCTCGTTCGCCATATATTCCGCGTTGCCATGAAAGGGGGTAAAAGTCTCGCGGATGACGATCGTGGGACGATTAGCCGGGACACTCTTTAGCCGCGCTCGCTGCCAGAACGCGCGCGCGCGCGACGTACACACACACACATACAAGCAACAACCGTTCCAGAAGACGTATCCGCTCGTCTCTCCTCTCTCGATCTTTCTCTCGATCTCTCTCTCTCTCTCTCTCTCTCTCTCTCTCTCTCTCTCTCTCGTCAGGCCTTACCGCGCGTCGTCGCGCGCTAGACGTTAGTAAGCCGAGTCGGAGGTACGGCGAAGCGGAATCCCAGCCCGCGTACCGACACGCTCCTTCTCTCCTTTACTTGAACGGCTAACGATGCCCATTAGAGCACGAGAAGACTCCGAGTCTTCCTGACTAATCGCAACGCGCACGACTCCATACCTCATGCAGATCGGCTATTCGTCTTGCGGTATCCTCCAGTTTGTCAGCCGAATCGATACGATAAAGATACCAGCTGTCTATGACGTCCGCGGCAGCGGCGGCGGCGGGCGAGGACGAGCGGAGACACGGGGATGTGGATCTCTCGACGCGACAAGGAGGTAGGATGGACGTGCTCTCGGCCGCAGGACGGATCAGACGAGAGCGAGCGGGTCCTTTAAAGGAAAATACCCGTTCGTTCGTTCGTTCGTTCGTTTGCTGCGAGTTTCCAGCGCGATCGACTCGACGAGCTTCGGGAGTCCCTCCGTACTCGATTCTCGCACGACCACGAGGGAGAGGCGAGGAAACGCGCGAGGACTCTTTTTCCCGGACTTTGCGCGCTAACAAAGTTCGCGATTTCAGGCTGATCGATCGATCGATCGGCCGCGGCTTGGCAGGATTCGAGTGTCGGCCGCGTGGAGGAGCTACCTCGAGAGCGAAATCTCCGGGTCGCGCGACGAGGCCGTCGGCGTCGTAACGAGCATGTCGTAAGTGCACGCCGGGGAAAGGTGAGAGCAAGCCGCGGAGAACGCGCGGCACTTCCTTGACGATGATCGACGTGGATCGAGCGAGACGGCCCACGTGGTGCGCGCGGACCCGCGTCGATCCCGCGGGCGACGCGGCTCTCGCGGTCCCGCAGGAGACAGAGGAGCCCTCACGACCTCTCACTCTCTCCCTCTGTCTCTCGAGAGGCGAAGGCGGCGCGCGTGTGCACCGAGTGTGACGTAAGAGTGCCAGCAACCTAGATCTGTCACCTGGACGATTACGAGGGAGGAAGATCGCGTGTTGCAGAGAAAGCGGGTGGAAGAGAGAACAGAGGGTCGGCCGGCCATTCATCAGTCCGCCGCACAACTCGACGAGAAGTCGAGAGAGCACGCCGAGGGAGAAGAATGAGGGTGAGAGAGAGAGAGAGCGAGCGAAACGACGAAGACGGCCGTGACGACCACGTCGCCGATGTTTCGTGATTCCAGACCTCATCATCGCGCAATCATCTGCTCAGAGCGGCCTGCGAGAGCCTACCGCGTTTCGTAATCAGCCTCTTAAACGATAACAAGATACGTGGCGAGCGAAGCGAAGCGAATCCGCGGCGGGGAGACGCGCCGCATGGGCACGTAAGCGCGTAAAGTGCGCGCACACTTCTCGCACACACGCGAGTGCCGCGGCAGGGTGGAATTTTTCAGGAGGCGGAGGGGAAACGCGTTCAACCTGAGACGCGACGATTGTGTGCCGACCTGTGAGGAAAAATTCAAGACAGGATTCGAAGAAGACAGCTGTATTCCCTCTCGCATTCGCCCACGGATTAGCTATCTTCTTCGTCCAGCTATCTTTCTCCAACGAGAATGAAGCTGGACAAAGACCGAACGGCGCAGGTCTTTTTTTCTTTTCTTTTTTCAGACGTGGACAATATGTAAGCAGGTCTGAAAATGATCGCTGACGAAGGATGGCTCGCGTGGGATTGTCATCGCGATTTTTTCACGGGCCAATCTTACAAAGGTAACTTTCGCGGGTTGTTTTACCGGACGTGAAGGAAATGTCGAAACGTCGACAAAGTAAGAGGAGAAGCTGGACATAAATACGAGTCCGTCGTGTCTTATTAAAATTGAATACCGCGCGAACAGCAGGACGCGCGTTGGAATATCCAGCGAGGGGAAAAATCGCGGAGGCTCGTGCATCGTTTCTCTCTCTCTCTCTCTCTCTCTCTTGCCTTCTCATTCATTCATTCACTCACTCTCTCCTTTGTGAAAATGCGGATGAGCGTGCCTACGATCGTACGTGCTTGTACAAGCGACTAAAGACGTCTCTGGAGTGAAGCACGGCGAGTGGGAATTTAATGAAACCGAGAGCGCGCATCCGTGTAGCAGCGGCGGTGCGCGAGGATGCAAGGACATGCCATTTAAGGACCGACGCGCCGATGGCACTTTATGCTCGCGTTCACGCAACAGCCGGAGCAAAAAAGCCGCGAGCGGCTTGCTTCCTAGTCGGAGATGTCTCACAAGGCTAACCTATATTTCTCACAAATCCCGACAGAGCCGCGCGGCGTGGTGCATATTTTTCGTCTCTCTCTCTCTCTCTCTCTCTCTCTCTCTCTCTCTCTTTCTTTCTCGCTCTCCTCGCTCATTCATTAATATTCTTCAGCCGGTCTCACGCGTTCTTTCTCGTTCTCGCTTTCTTTCTCTGTCTCCCCCCCGATCGTAATAGCAACCTAGAGAGGGAGGGAGAGAGAGAGAGAGAGAGAGGGAGAGACAACTCGTGCGAGCTTGAAATTTCGCAGGCGCATTAATTTCGTCTGCTACCCGATTAATTATGCTCGTACGGAGGTACACGCGCGGCCGAAGCGCGTGTGCATGTATAAATATAAATTGGCAATTCTCGTTACGCCGCTCGTGACACATGAATGCGCGGAGGTCGCGGCGGTTCAACGATATTCGGAGCAGGAATTATGGTGTTCGTGCATAAAATCGCGGCGGGTTCGCCGCGGGGAGAGAGAGAGAGAGAGAGAGAGAGAGAGAGAGAGAGAGAGAGAGAGAGAGAGAGAGAGAGAGAGAACCTGTTGCCGCTTCTAAGATCACGAAGGCGATAAGGCCGACAAGCGAAGGTGGAATCTCGCCCGCGGTGTAATTAAGCATTGACCTATAACGAGCGGTAATTAGTCATAGCCTAACGAGCCGTGGGGGAATCAATCGGCGTAGTCGGCGATTTCACGCCGAGACATCCCACAGTTGCCGGGAGCTTTCATCTCGGCGTACGTACCGACCGGCATGAAGACGCAATCGCCCGGACATTATCGATACGATCTGCGCGCTCCTTAATTCCGCAGGACGTCGCCGAGACTCGAGACAGATATGGACGTCGCCGAGGACTCGCGGCCGCGAAATTTATCGGCGAGCAGCGGGGCGGATTGATTCGCGCTCGTTTCGATTTCGCCTTCATTTCGAGCCTCGTCCAATTTGTCGGCGGGTCGCCGCGATTATCATCTCGAGCTTTCGCGATTATCTCGGGCGAATTCGACGACGACGACGACGACGACGACGACGGAAGAAAGCAAGAGGTGTTTTCCCGTCATCAACGACTTAACCGCCGCGACACGCGTCATTATCCCTAATTCAATCACTCTCGACATTGTTCCCCGTGCGCTAACGAGTGCGGTAGCCGGAAGAGGTATCCGTATTCTCGGCGAACAAGGACTCGGACGAGAGAGAGAGTTACAGCACGGGACGAAGACACACCGTTGGATCCAATAAGACGTTGATTACAGCTCGACTTCGGCGAGCGAGCGGCCGATCCAACGACTGTCGATATACTCGCGCGCGCACTGTCTTTCTCTCGTTGTTAGCGACCGCCTGGAGATTACAATGTCCATACGTAACGGCGTGTGGGATGCGGGCAGCCTTAACTAGTCGGGAATATGTGGTAACCCGATGTCGAGGCCGGGGGCTCCGACGGCCGGCGACGTGGGGAACGTGAGTGATAGCTCGCAAGCTCGCTGCACGTAACGACCCGGCGAGAGGAGAGCGCGCGCGAGATCGAGCGGAAGGAAGGACGAGAGGGAGGGAGGGAGGAAGGAAGGAAAGAAAACTAGGACGTATACCGGAGACCGAGTTGTCTCGTGAAAAGGTTGCAAGCGGCCAAGCGTCGGCGTCACATCAGTCGCGTAATAAGCCGCGTGACGCGGTCCTTAATGATCGCATAATCCTGCGACAGCGTTGGCGGAGGCTCTCCTCGCGTACAAATCTCTCTCTCTCTCTCTCTCGATCAACGGCCGAGTAGACGAGGGAGGGACGGCCCGCGGCTATGGTGATCGTCGTGGAGATACCAAGCAGATTTAATAATCGGGGAAAAACAGGAGACCGGAGTAATCGAGCCGAAATCTCCAAAGTCTGCTTCTCCTACGAGAGAGATTAGGTCTGTCTTACGCTCGAGTGTCACGCTCGATTATGGTCTTTCTTACGCGCTTTACTACTACCGGAGAGGCGCGCGGTGGCCGCTCGCTAATTAAACTCGGCCGCCGGTCAACACGCCGGTCGCAACGTTTCTATTCGCGAATGACAGAACACGAGATAGAGGCCGAGAGGGCTCTCTCTCTCTCTCTCTCTCTGTCTCTCTCGTTCGCGCTTATCGGCTTCCTGCTCGAGCGCGGCCACGGTAGCGAGCTGTCGAGCCTGGAAAAAGCGCGTCGAGTCCGGAACGCGCGCTCGCTGTGTCTTTCTCTACCACCCTGTCCCTTTCCGTGGACAAGTTCGCGTTCATGCGCGGCCGCATACGTACACGCGGCGCGAGAGAAAGCGCGCACGTGGCCCCCGGGTTAATTAACGTTCTGGCGATTAGGCGGTCTCGCGACTGGCCACGTGGGCGAGCATTAAATCGATCGACGAGTCGCAGGGATCCCGCGCGGAAATCCCCCGTCGCCCCTCCCGCCCCCGCGACAGGGGCTACTTTCTAAGCACGATTCCAGCGCACCGTGGCGAATTCGCACTTATGCGGCCGAACGGAGGCGCGGGTCTCTCTAATTGCCGAATAATTGCGCGAGTTACCGACGCTTCACCTCGGACGGCGCCTTCGAGCCTTCGAGAGGATGGTACTTTGGTGCCACCGAACGATGCCAAGCGGTGCCGAGCGACCGACCGACCGACCGACCGACCCCTTTCACATCGTCATCTTCCCCCGTCGGCTTTTACGAACTGCAGAAAACCGGTGAGCGGACCGTGATTGATAGAGGTTCGTGGAATAAATAAATAATCCCGGGGCGTGCTGCTGGGATGATGATTTCCCGTCGGCGTAAAAACAGCGAAGATTGGAAAATCCAAGACGCCGCCATTGTCAGCAGCTGTCACCTTGCGCGCGGCAGCGTGCAAAAAGACCGCACTTGTCCGCCGTAATTTGACGGCCGTAAAACGGCGAGATATGCGCGACTCGTCAGACTCGCGCTATAATTCCGCCCGTCTTTTTGCGCGGCGGGCATTGCTTTCTAATATTCGCGCGCCGACGGCCGAAGCGAACGCGGCCGGCCGGGCCATTAAAGTATCAGCGCGATCCATCGATATCGCGCCGAGAGCGGAAGACCACACTGTGCAATCGCACCGAAGTAGCCGGAATACGCGATATACGCGAGCGAACGAGCGGGCGAGCGAGCGAGCGAGCGCGGATCACGCGTTAGCGTCGCTCGACACGCTTTTCATCATTAATTTCGTAAATAGTGTAAATGCCCGCCGTATACAAGTGCGCTCGGAGCTATCATTACGGACGCTTAGCCGCGAGTTCTACCGTACAATCAACGCGTAAAGGCCTCTCCTCCGCGTCGGTCAATCGCCGCGATATCACCGTCTAAAAGCAACACTCGCCGCGCGCGTGCGCACGCTCGCTCAGTGTGCTTAATAAACCTAATTAATTCGTTAGAGCGCTCTTATCGTCAAATTACACGTTGCTCTCCTCCGAGAGAAGGGGCAGACGGAAAAAACAGGTTAACGATCGCGTATGTCGAAAGGAGATTACGTTAATTGACACAGAGAGAGAGAGAGAGAGAGAGAGAGAGAGAGAGAGAGAGAGAGAGAGAGAGAGAGAGAGAGAGAGAGAGAGAGAGTTATCCTCCCGGGCGCTTTTTATACCCCGTGAACCGTCCTTTCGTTCCAATGGCCGCCCTTCTTCCTCGCGGCCGCCCGGCGAAAAGAGAGAACCCGAGAGAGAATCTCGCCAACAGCCGAGCGCGCGCTCGCGCTGCGGGGCTGCGGTATCCGCAGCGGCGTACACGCGATTGATGTAACGCGGTGCGCGCGCACGCGCGAGAGAGGCGCACGGCGATGCCGCGGTGATTTTTAATGATCCGTAATTTCATCGATCATCCATCATAGAAACATCACACAATCCTTTCCCAAACACATCCGACACGTCGGTGTCGGGGCAACCCTCGGCGCAAATCAAGCCTCGGCGCTCGGCGTTATAGATTGATCGACGTAGAAGGAAGCGTTTCGGCCGCTCTCGCGGCGGCAAGAGGATCTGGAACGATCCTGGGGAGCGCGCGCGTTCCGAGCATTATTCGACGCGCTACGTCCGTAATCGACGCGATACGCGGCGGGTATTAGCGCCTATTAATGATTAATTGACCGCCGCGTCAGCGCGGAGTACACGCTCGCGCGCGTGTGATGCTGTTACACGTTATACGCGCTGCCGAGCTGACGGACCCCCGAGAGAGAGAGAGAGAGAGAGAGAGAGAGAGAGAGAGAAAGAGAGAAGAGAGAGAGAGAGAGAGAGAGAGAGAAGGAGGGAGGGAAAGAGAGAGAGAGGGGGGAGGGAGGGAGGGAGGGAGGGGGGGGGAGAGAGAGAGAGAGAGAGAGAGAGGTCGACCCGGGTCAGATCATGCCTCGCGCCGAATCGTTAGAAAGTCCGCGCACCGCTGCGTACTGTAACGCTCTCGGTTAGGGAAAGATCCATCCATCGCTCGGTCCGCCATCGCCGAGTCGACGCGCGCGATTGCGAAGCGCGAGCGTTGTTAACGCGACGCGCGGGAACGATGAAAGGGCTTCTCGGCCGTACTTGGCCGTCGAGGGGGAGGACGCTTGTGCAATCGAGGAGGTCTCGGGAGGACCTCGTCGCGGTATCCCGGCGGAGAAAACGTTAAAGTCTCATCGACGCTGGAGCTTCGTTGCGTCCGTCGGCCGGCGAATATTAATCGAATCCCGTCCCGTTTTCTTTCCTCTCTCTCTCTCTCTCTCTCGTATTTCTTTTGCTCTGGAAGCAACGTCGAACGAGAATGAGCGCACGATCCGATACACGGCGGAGCCGGATAAGGATCGCCGCCATATTTCGAGCTCATCTACACGGGAGGGGGGGGGGAGGGGGATCGCGCCTCCTCTTGGCCGTCGTCGATCGGTTCGCGATATTTTCCGCGAGAACGAGCGGGAGGGGGGGAGGTGAGGATTAGAATCGACAGTGTAATTCCCAAGGGAGATCCGTCCGCCTTATTTGCCGCGTCGCGAGATCGCTCGGAATTCATCGCGGTCATCCGATAGCGAATCGAACGCGCCGCGCCGCCTGCGAAGCGTACGAGAGGTACGCGGTGCCGATGTAAATGACGACCGCCGCCGCGTGTACGGAGAATATTACGACGGCCCCGCTTTATGAACCCCGAGCGATTTATTCGGGTTTCGCCTGTACGCGTTTTAATGACCCGATATTGCGTATTCGCGTGATCGCCGCGCGGCCGCGGCCGCAGCCGCGGCCGCGCAAAGAGAAGAACCCGAGCGAGAGGAAACTCCTCGTCGTCGTCGTCGTCGTCGTCGTCGTCGTCGTCGTTGTTGTTGCGCGTTGCATTCGCATTAAATCGAATTTACAGCGAACAAACGCGCGTCCTTCCCCCCGCCCATAAATTGGCGGCCGTCGGAATTAATTATCGCGATACAGAGAATCGATCCTGCAACACGAAGAGGAAACATTCGTCATGCGATACACGCACATACCCGGCGCGGCCTTTAATATCGAACGGCTTACGAAACACACTCGCGCGGAATCGTTATCGCGTCTTCCACGACGACGCGGACGCGAACGCGAACGCGAGCGAACGACGTTTAGCGGGCTTCCACTCGAACGTTGATCCTCGAGAAATGTAGCGGGGCCCACGGAGGCCTGTCAGTCGCGATTATCCTCGGCTATATCGTTAGGCCCTGATCGCGCGAGGACGAACGAGAAGCGTAGTAGTAGACTCGCTCGCTCGCTCGGTCCTCGAAACGTCAGACTGTCAGGGCCATAAATTTTTGCGCGGGCGCCCACCTCGCGTCATGCATATTCATGAATACTCGAATGTAATCGAACGCCGGCGCGACGAGGAGGAGAGAGAAAACGAGAGAAAGACGGAGGGGGGGACTCGGGCAGGGTCCTCGAGTGCTTCGATCAGCCGTCGACTCGATTCAAGAATGACGAGGGCCAAAGCCACGAGTGTATATACCGCAGGTAAGAGACTCAAGGACCGGCTCTTCCCCGGCGAACAGCACCGCCGTGGCCGCGGAGAATACCGCATCGCAGCGGCCCGTGCGCACTTTATATACGCGACGAGATAGCCGCCACAGAGAGTGAGTGAGAGAGAGAGAGAGAGAGAGAGAGAGAGAGAGAGAGAGAGAGAGAAGAGACGCGACGTTCACACGACACCGGATTCTTATCTGGCGAAGGATACCTCGCGCGACCACGCAAGAGCGCGCGATGACGAGCCCCGACGAGAGTCGTGGCTTTACGGTATCGCGACGTGATCGAATTTAAGCTGGGACGACTTTGATATCGATACGGAGAGCGGCCAGTCTTCGTTGAAGTAAAGTGTGCCGCGACAAGCGGACGACAGTCCTCCGCCGGTCCAGTCGCCGAGAGCGACTGAATTTATGAAGAGGCCCCGTCATCGACATTTACTCGCGCTTATCGTCGCGCTCGTTGGGATAACGACGGAGAGACGGAGAGGGAGAGGGGGGGGAGAGAGAGAGAGACCGCTCCGGAACGGCGCGTCTTAATTTTTCGTTGCGAAAGCGCGGCTGCCCAAAGTGAAGTGAGAGGAAATTGCGACTCGTGACACGGATGGGGAATTTTTCGAGCGGCGGCGGCGACTCGCGCGCGGAGTCATGGCTCTTGCTCTCTGTCAGGTGTGAGTGAGCGATGTGACAGCCGGAGGAATAACTTCTGTCACGAAGCCGGCGAGGAGTGGCGCGGATCTGCGCGCCGCGCTCGTGACACCGCCGCGATTCGCCGAGCACGGAAGATCGTATCGCGTGTACAAATATATATGTGTGTATATATATATATATATATATATATTACCGCACATACACATATACACGCGCAGCGAAAGATGGCAGTGTGTAGGGTTATCTGTAATTAATCAATTTGCGTCTACCAAGCGGCAGGCCCGATAATTGCGGCTCTCCGTTTTATCGCGAATTATGAAACCATTCATCTCGCGGTTCCGAACGATCGCGAGTGAGGACTGACGCGGACTGACGAGGACGAGGAGGAGGAGGCGGAGGAGGAGGAGACCGCGAGAAAGTGGACCGCGCCCCAGTTTAACGACGAGAGGTCGTTACCGCTAGGCGAAATGGTGCGCCTCTAAGTGGACGGCGGAAAACGAGCGGCGGAAGCGCTCTCAGCGGGCCGAACAGTGGACGGATGAGCATGATCGCGGTTAATTTTAGCGGGCACTCGAAAAAGCCGAGAGCGCGCGCGCGCGCGCGCGCGCAACCACGCCCGCAATTTGCCGGAGAGCTGGAGAGAATGTTAAATGGTCCATAAAAACTATCGAGAGTGCTCGCAAGAGTGGCGAGATCGCGTTCGCGGGCGCCTTTTGCCTCGGGAAAGAACGAGAGAAAGACAGAAACGGACGTCGAAGGGGGCAGCGGGAAGGGGGGAGGGAGAAAGTATAGGTGCCGCGAACTAGAGAAGGGGTGGAGGGTCGATGTTAGCTCCGAGGGGTCATTATAGAATTCTCCTAGCTGGCGCGTCGTATTTCTCCCCCTTCCTCCCCCCCCTCTCTCTCTCGTTCTGCTGACCGAGACTGTCCGGATTGACTGATGTCAGGTCATTCGAAGCCTTCCACGTCCGGGCCTCGTTGCCTCACTGACGTGTGTGGGAGTCGGGAAGGTGTTGCGCGTTCGCGTCCGTTTCATTACGAGGCCGACTTTCAAAAGCAATTAAAAGTAGCACGTGTTATATCGTACGCGACTCACGCGCGACCGCCGGGCCGAGTCTATTTGAGCGACCGAGCGGAATCGTCGTCGAGCGATCGTCGTCGCGGGTCGCCAGCAAGCGCGAAATCGTCTCTTTCGTCTCTCGCGGGCGAGATCAAGCGAGGGGTAGGCGAGGGATGATTGCCTCGCCGATTGAGTCGCCGCGCGCCTCACTGGAGGCGCCGGAAAAGTCGCTCGAGCGCAAACGGTGAGGGAAACGGTAACGCGTGAAGGAAAAACACCGAGTCACTGACCTGGGCGTACTCGGCGCAGATGTCGATCGACGAGACGTAGTTGACGACGTCCTCGATGGTCCAACGATTCACCGCCTGGCCGTCACCGCAGGGCATATGGCCGCACAACGATGGACACCTGACGGGCGGTGGCGTGGTCGGTCTCGCGGCGGGCTTCGGCTTGGGCGACACGCTCTCGGACCTCCGCGTTTCCGTCCGCTGTCGCTTGCGAGGCGCGAAGCCGCCGGGGCTCGAGAGGTCCAACGGACTCGTCACTCCTGCGTCTCTCTTGTTGGCCCCTGTGTGTTGACAGATGCAAGAACACACGTCCGGTTTGTTACTCTCATGTTTTTACTCTGCGCTGAGTTGCAAATTATTCTCTCTCTCTCTCTCTCTCTCTCTCTCCCCCTCTCCCTCTCTTTCGACTACCTCGGACAACTTGAACCAACTGAAAGTAGACTTTTCTCGCTAAAGGTAAGGAAGAAGCAGCGGGTGCTCCTGAAATCTAAAGAAAAATGTAAAAGGAGAGAGAGAGAGAGAGAGAGAGAGAGAGAGAGTGGGAGGAGAAAAACGAAAAAAGAAGCAATGTTGTCTCTCGCGACAATAACCTTTGAGGTATGTCTCCAACTCGGCGGCGCTCTGAGCGGCATTGGCAGTCCGTACCATATGCAAGAGAGCCTGGGTGGAAGACATATCGATCATAGGCGGGAATACGGGGTTACCGAAGAGGCTGTCTTGCTTCTGCTCCTTCGGGTCTTTGTTCGAGAGCGGCGAGGTGGTCGGGACGGTCGGTGGTTGCGGAGCGCCTAGAGGCGCCATCAGGCCGACGAACGGCGTCGCCGCGGTCTTGAAGGCCGGAAACCTCGGGTCCAGGCCTGGTGGATAGCCGTTCCTCGGCGTGCTAAAGTAACTGAAAAACACAATTGACGACGGGACAATTAACCTCTCGGCGATTAACTCTCCGTTACGCGCGCGCGTGTCTGGGTGCACGTCCATCAGCTTGCAGCACTGCCGAGGAATCGCGGCTACAAACTCGAGAGCGCGCCACGCTACGGGGGCGGGGGCGAGGGACGGGGAGGGGGAGGGGAGCGAGGGATTCTAACGAGGCAAAGTCGATACGTACTCGTTGGGGTTGGCGTTGTTGTACTTGGCGGCGAGGCTCCTCATGAAATCACTGTAGTTTCGCCCCATCATCTGCTCCATGTGCTTGAGATGATGGGGTGGCGGCGGGCCCTCGGGTCCACCCAAGGGCGTAGCATTTGGCGGCGTACCTGGGTGACTCGACGAAGAAGGCGTCACGCTCCTCGACGACGTCGAGTTATTGTCGGGCGTGAGTCGCTCCGTCTTGACCTGCAACAGCGAGCGAGTCGCCGCTCTTTTGAAAAATGGGCCGAGCGTGCGCGACCGGACGCGATAACGGCCACCGGAATGCGGGCCAATCAAACGGCAATAAAGGGAACGAGTATAGGCGGAAGTGCTAATTGGCGGCCGCGAGAGCCGCAGGCAGGTGCGACGCGAGGCAAGCTCCTCGATCGAGGATGCCGGTCCCGGCGACGTCTCGCTTCGTCTCGCGCGAGGAAAAGGAAAAACACGGGAAAAATGATAACGTACGTTTTCAAGGTGATATAAATCTTTCTTGCGCAAGCTGCGTGGAACGAACGATCGAGGCAGCTTTACTAGCCGCTACGCGACGTCGCGAGAGAAATTCTCCCGTCTTCCAGGCTCCTCCTCCTCCTCCGCCGGCGAAAACGTCCGGCGAGGACGTTCGCTTCGTCGCCACGCGCGCGATGTATGTACTACGACGACACGCGCGGTCAATAAAAATGTCCGAACTGTTGAGTGCCCTCGGCGCGGCGTGAAGCCGCCGTGTCGGACATGTCCGCAAGTCTGTTCGTCATTTCATCCTACCCGCGACGCGACAATAATCTCGCTATCTTTACTACCTCCTCGTCGCGCCTCGCGCGTTGCGCTCGCGAGGGAACGAAGGCCGCGCGCGGCAGCGGCAGCGGCAGCGGCGTCGTCTCTCAAAAAGTTCCGCCGACCCGACACACTCGCTCGAAAGTCGGAAAGGTTGCTTTACCATATTTAAGAATACGCGATTGTACATACAGCGCGCGATAATTGATGGCCGATAGGAAGATAGATAATTAGCCGTTCTCCATGCGCGCGCTCGCGCGGTGAATGCCGACTGCAAATCATGAAAAATCACAGGGACAATGCAACAATGAACAATGAGAGACGACGGGAGACAATGAGACAAGGTCGTCGCGCGGATGACGGAGCTGCGAGGGAAATTATTGTTGCAAATCGGCTCACCGCGAGCGCCGATAAGGACACGTCCGCGCCGTTTCTCCCATTGTAGTCCGGCGGACGATCTCATTCGACTAATCTCGCGCGCGGCGCGGCGCGACTTCTCAACACGTAGCTGACGCTGCTAACGTTAACAAACCGACTTTATGCACGCGCGGCAAAAAGGCACTTCCCGTTCGTCCCCGGGAGAATTCTCAACGGCACCACGCCTTCGACGTCGGACGAGACGGACGTCGAGAGAGTCGGACGCAGCGCGCAGCTCGGCGCACCGAGATACGTTCCGCTCGCGGGACGGCGGGGAATCCCTCTCTCTCTCTCTCTCTCTCTCTCTCTCTCTCTCTCTCGCTATCTCGCTCTCTCTCTCGCTCGCTCGCTCGCTCGCCCGGTGCATTAGTTCCCGGGAACAGATTGCATCTGAGATATGGTAATGAAGGCAACGCGTGGCGCAAGAGTCGACTCCTCTCCGGCGCGGCGAGAGAGCGCGCCGTGACACCAAGAAGAACGAGACTCGATTGGCGTAGAATAGGGTCCCCGAGGAGCAGCCGCTCGCGCAGCAGAGGCCGCGGTAAATCTCTTTCTCGCCTGCGAGAACCTCTTCCCTGACAAGGAACCGCTCCGGGCTCACGACGCGGACACGATCTCGTGTGTACGTTTCGAATGGCCGTTCCGGCCGCCGCGAACCGCCTCAACCGTGGGCAACTTGAGGAGCGCTTCGCGAGAGAGGAGCGTGCTTTCGACGAGGGAGCTTTCGAGCGGCGCGCACCGTCGTCGTCGACGCGGAGCCCCGCGGGTAGGTTACTTCGCGGTGGTGCTCTGCGCGGGAAGAACGATCGAGCCCTTCGCGGGCTCGCCGTTTGCGGAATTGCAGGTAGACGAGTCGTCGTCTACCTGCCGCTCGGACGGAGTTTCAGCGAATGAATTGAACGTTATTGTGAAAGGGGGAAGGGGAGGGAGTTGCCGCCGCCTCCCGAATAATTCCGATGCGAGCGACAACTAATCCCCCCCCCCCGCCCGCCATTATCGTTGATCGAATAGCCGGCGCGCGGAATCCCGGATACCGGAAAGCTAATCAGTCAGGCCGAGAGAGAGAGAGAGAGAGAGAGGGGGGGGCCTCCGTACACGGGCGATTAATTTCTCGAGTCTCCCTCGGGGTGTATCCGTCCGAGAGATCCACCTATTCATCGGAGTTACGGGTCTCTCTCGGCTAAGGAGAAATTCCCGCGCGTCACGGCCCGGCTATTCTTTCTAACGACGAGCGTCAATTTTTTACCATCGCTCCGCTCCTAAGCAGCCAGCGGAGGCTCCTCTCTTTTTTCTACTTCGATCATTTTTTTTTTCTTCTTCTTCCTCCGCTTCTCCGGCCGAGTCGTTTACAGAAGCGTCCGGCGGATCGACGCGGATGTCAACGGCGGGATGACACCGCGGTTTCTCCAATGTCAGTTGACATAGTTACCGCGCGCGCCTTCGGCCTTAAACGGGACTCCACGTGTACACGTGCGCGCGAGGACGACTCGCTACCGCGGGCCTCTGAGCAGAGTCGAGTCGCAGCTAGGGATGCTGATTTTTTTTTCTTCAAACAAACAGATCGCGATTTAAAGATCGATTCGAATCACGAAGAGAAAAAAATCGATCTTTAAAAAATCGTTTTGCAAAAAATCGATTTGAATCGGTATGCATGTAAAGTGAACCACTCCACCATTAAAGTATACTATCTGTCAAATCTCTACACTCTAAAGTAGACCTCGTGTTTAATTCATATAAAATTTAATATGAATTAAAGAAATTAAACAGATGGTATACTCTTTTGGTTGTGTTGTGTGTGTGTGTGTGTGTGTGTGTGTGTGTGTGTGTGTGTGTGTGTGTGTGTGGCCACAACAAGATAGAAAAAGATTTTTAAATCTTTATGCTAAGGATTTAATTCGTTTGATTAAACATCAATCAAGGGTTTTTAAACGTTATTAAATAAGAAATCACGTTTACTATTATATGCATATATATATATATATAATATATATTATTGTATGGAGTGGCTGTGATTGGTTCGCGCGTTCCGTTCCGTTGAAAATTTTCGTCCATCGGGACATCTAAAGGGCAACTAAAGGAAACTAAACATGTACCAGTAGAGAGTGAAGAAATCGTGTTGGCGATTTTCAGAATTGACAGATCGAAACCTCGAATCAATTCAGTTCCAGAGAATCGATTTAAAACCGCTAAATCCCTAGTCGCAGCTCTCCTCTCGCCGAGAGCCGGCGCACGTGACGAGCGAGCGAGCGCTGGACGAGAAGGTTCAAACACTCGGCTCTTCGCGGAAGAACTCTCTCGGGGGAAATTTGTACGACAAATGTCGCGCAGCGACGGGAAAGAATAACGGAAAAGTCCCGCGCGACTCGCGTACGACGGTCACGTTACGTCAACACGTTGTGCGCGCGCGTTTGCGTAGGCGCACGGGGGAGCCTCGGAGCGTCCAGGAATTTAGCGCAAACACGCCGCGCGAGCGCGAGCGTGCCAGGAGCGCTCGCGAGAGCGTCGCGGACACACCAGGCATAGCGATGCAACGATAAGTCGATAATATCGAAATATTTTTCGATATTTTTTGTCTCCGATAAAACCGACGTATCGATATGAATTTTACTGATTTTCGTATTTTTCAGTTAGAGATCTGAGGGCGTATTACGGTTCTACGACCGAGATGAAAATGACCAAAAAGTGAGTCAATTCACTAGAACATGTATTATGCAATTGATCTCGATGTCTAGTAAATTCGCTCACTTTTATCATTTCCACCTCAATCGTTGAACCGTAATAGATCTCCTGCTCCGTGCATATGGTGGTGATCTCCGGCAAATGACCGCGGTTCGTTATATATCTTCTAATAAGAATACGACGATAAATTATATCAAGAGAAAAATTTTTAAAAGATCTTTTCAAATTTTTCCCGCATACCTTTTATATGCATACCACCCCTGTATGTATACATTTTTTTTTTTATATAAATATCGATATTTTTCAAAATTATCCACATTATCGTTATCGATGGTTCTGAATAACGATAATATCGTTATCGATATTCTGAGAAATCGTTGCATCCCCTACACCAGGGACGCGTCGACCGTCGACGTTTCTCCTTCTCGACAGTCCCGCGAAAGAGCAAACGCGCCCCCTCACCTGGGTGGTGTCGAGACCATTCTGGTTCTGCCGCCTCCTGTTCCTCGGTGGCCTCGGGGTTGCCGCACCGGACAGGTGGGCACCCTGAGGGCTCCCGCCCCTGGCGTCGACCGCTGTGTTCGCTGCCAGGGTGGCCCCGTCGTTGTTCTCCGTGTGCGTTCCTAAATCCGCTGTCTCTCCACGGTCGCCGCCACGTGGTGCTGTACCCGTGGACACGCTCTCGCCCGACACCTCACCTGGAAGCAGCAAAGCGAACAAGCTCGTCAAGCCCGGCTCGGTGAGAAGACGCGTGGAAAGAGCGCCCCCGAGAGAGACTGACTCTCTCTCTCTCTCTCTCTCTCTCTCTCTCTCTCTCAAGAAACCTCGAAAAGGACGTCGACTATCGCGCGAGGAGCGACTCTCAGAGACGCCTCTGACGAAGCGGTAAATTGGTAGCGCGCGCGCGTTGCGACAAAACAAGCGGCGGAGGTCGAGCTTCGTAACGACGAGGCGACGCGTAATGCCGCGCTGACGTCGTAAAGCTTCCCCGCGACGTCGCGTCGTCGTGTAAACGGTGTCTTTCGACACAGGGAATTTCGATGAAATACGCAAGAGGGATCACCGTAGGACACGATTACGCACGGTGGCGGCGCTTAGCCACTGACACCGGCAGATTTACGCACAATAAATGGCCCCGGCCCACGGCCAGCGCTATTATCTTTCACCTCGATCGAAGACGCGTATCTCGTAAGCGGGAGCGAGAGAGAGAAAGGAGCGACGAGAGGTGAGGAGAGAGAGAGAGAGAGAGAAAGAAGAGGGAGGGGGCGCGGGAGGGCGGCGAGATCGGACGGGGATCTCGTCGTCGAGAGGGGCTCGAGAGAGCGGCCACCACCGCGGCTCCACCGAAAATATCCAATAAATTCTTGTCATCGTTAAGCGCCGGGAATTTTATGGAGGCAGTAACTCGTCCGCAACCGCCGAATTTGCCGGCCGATACGATCGGCCGCGCTTAATGCAGCGGTTGACGCCGGCCAACGGTGCCGTGGAACGCGAGATACGAGGGCCTCCTCCTGCTCCTCCTCCTCCTCCTCCCCCCCCCCTCTTCGTATCGCGTGGCTTCTTTCGCGCTCGATTTTGGGCACAAGTTACCGTGCTCATCGCGATCCCCTCGCGACTAGGGTGACCCCATATTCTTTTAAGAGTACATGTACTCTTTTTAAGGTGGTAATAAGAGTACTTTCTACTTTTTACGTATCGTACTCTTTTTTTCGTAATGTCGATTATACTTTGTCGACAATCACCAGAGAGCAGACTTCGGTGACGTTTTTATCTCACTCACAGCATTTGAGCGCCGCGAGCGCCAATACCCGATTATGCGTAGAGGTTCTGCGCAACTACCGAGAGCCACAACGCAAACGTAGAAAGAGGACTGCGCAATGGACTGATGAAAGAAATAGGTTTACCGTTGACTCGGTAAAAAAAAGTTTATTAATGGTTAAATGGTTAAATTAGAAAGAATTTGATTGGTCTGAATTTTACGATTATCCTCTAAGCAATAAGAAATTGTTAAGCGATGTACGGAGTAGCGCAAAATAAATAACTATAAAGTATCTTAATAATATAATAAAATATATGTGCTCGACTAATATTTCTCGGTTTATTTAGTAGCCCACTATGTTTTATTTTAAATATTAAATACCTAGTAATCCATTAATCATTGTCCCAGATAAAACACAAAATCATCATTCTGACGTCAAAATGACACAATTTTCATATTATTTGACGTCACCTCGACTTTTATATGATTTTGTGTTCTACTTCTACTGCACTCTTTTGGGACCGTAATTAGTACTCTTTTATACACTTTTTCTTACCCGTCTTTTACTCTTTCTTTATGACTGAGATATGATCACTCTACTCGCGACAGTTGTTTCTTCGCCGACCGGCGCTCGCGCCTTCTCCGCCACGAACGTTCATTAGACTCTCGAAGGGCACATCGATAACACGCGTCTTCGCGAGCTGAATTGTTGGATCTCGCGGAACCGCGAGTGTCGTCGTCATGGGCAATCGTCATCCGCAATTCAGCGAACGACCGCGCGGGATCTTCCAAAGTCAGGCATATCGAGATATCGACCGCGAACGAGGCTGGTACTTGCACCGAGCGGGCCGATAGCGCCCGGATAGAGAATAGCGGAGACGATAACGGGTGTCAACCGCCTCCGCTATGAGCCCGTACGGAAGTAAGGCCGGGATTACGATGAACTTAACGTAACGGGACGCGACGGGACGTGAAGTGACACAAAAACACCTAAAACACATTGTTTTATACGCGGCTAGTTACGATCGACTTTACGTAACGTGACGTGAAACATCGGAACTTAACGCGACGTGAAGCTTGCCAATGTCAAGTTTAGATGTTGCGTTCCGTCAAGTCGGACTGTTCACGTGACACTTTCAGCCAATCAACGTTGCGCCAGGTTATGTCCGTCCGTCACCAAACTGAATTCTTCTTCGAAAAATATCTCTCACACCAATGGTATTCGTATTCGTTTCCTCTTCCACACAGTTGACGATACAAATACCCGGCCAAAATTAAATTTACAAATTGATAATGCCTCACAGCAGAATTCATTATTACGGCGCGTTACGGTGATCGTAATATCAAATATAACCTCAAATTCACGTCACGTCACTTCACGTCCCGTCGCGAGCGCGAACGTTGTGTGATTCTTGCGTCCGACGTTAAGAGCGCAGCGTTCGCGCGCGTCGTCGTCGACGCGCTACATTCTACGATCCGGTGGCGCGAAAGCGGCGCGAGACACAGGCGAGAGTAGCGATCGTAAAAGCCGCTTCTATGACACTCCGCCAAATGTCTTCATTATTTCGAGTTGGGATATTTACAGCTGCCCATAAAAATTCCATTAGGCGCTATTTGCCGGCTGGGGAAACTCTACTCCCCCCGCTCGCCGCGCCGCGCCGCGCCGTGGAGAGCCGGGACGAGGAAGCGCGAACAAGAAGACACGCACCGCGCGAGCGGACGCGACCGGCGAGAGAGAGAGAGAGAGAGAGAGAGAGAGAGAGAGGACGGGGAGATGACTCGCCATAAAAGACGTCCAAATAGTTATAAAATTGGAGAGTATGCGGGCACCAAACATTGTGCGTAGGCACCGTTTCATGACGAACCGGGCCGTTAATGAGGATGACGGCAACGGTATGTCGGTGGCGCGTCGTCGCGCGAGCGAGGAAAAGGACTTAATTAATTTTAATGAATTTCAATAGCGCCGTCGCGCGCGCCGCCGCGCGGAGCCGGAGGCTCGATGATTTGTAGACTGCCAGAATTTACGGCAGCCCATTAAAGAGGAAATATTATTAAGTGCGCACGGCCGATGAAAAGCGCGCGGCCTCGCGACGGATCGTGACGAAACGTGACGTGAGACGAACGACCGTGATCGAGGAAGAGAGTCGCTCGGCAGCTCGTCGTCGATTTTTGCTGAAATTACTTGTTGATAAGAGCGACGAGTCCCGCCAGCGTGCACATTGTTGCGCCACGCTAATCACACGAAACGGAAGGTTTCCTCAGCCGCGCGAACTCCGTCTCGCCGTAACAGCACGTCTCTCTCCCTTTCCCGCGCTCGTTTCTCACGTTTTTCGCGACTTTTACGCCGGCGCGACGCGGCGGTAGCGCGTCGCCGGCACGTACGACAAATATCGTAACGACACCGCGGGAACTCCCAAGGTAGTGAGAGGCATTGTTTAACGATCGTGCGCGCCGCCGTTCTGTTGGCCGACAGTTCGACCGCCGACGGCAATGTTTGCACAGTCGCGGGGAGAAAAACGCCCTGAGCAGCTTCGGCGGAATTCGGCCGTCGGAGTCCGAGCTGAGGCTCAGAGAGAGTGAGAGAGTGAGAGAGTGAGAGAGAGAGAGAGAGAGAGAGAGAGAGAGAGAGAGAGAGAGGGGCAAGGCGCCGCACAGACGCGAGGCAGCTCGCTCGCGCGAAATCCAAACGACGTTACGGCCAATTGAACAGAACGATGCGATCAAACTCGTTCGCTCGCTTCTCGCGAGTTATCCCGCGGACACTTGCGAATTCGAAAGGCGCGCGACGACTGCGAAACTTTCGTCGCCGTTCCCCCTCGGGAACAAGCCAACCCCCGCACGCCGAGCGATAAGCGATAAGAGCGGACGATGGCGATACAGTAGCGTGGAAAAGAAGCCCGCCGCATGCGAACGATCGAAGCGGAGGGAAGCGGACGCGGGTTAACAGAGCGGCTATCCACGGCGAATACTGAGAGGCAACGCCTGGTCCCGCGTGGCTGTGTGTGAAATATCGTAACGACGTGTTAAAACGAACTAACATGCAACGCACGTACCCGCGCGAGCGACGCAGACGACGGCCGTTGCATGCGAGCGGCGGGGACGTCTTCGCGCCTCTTCGCGGCGGACGGCGCAACGAAAGTGCGAGTCCGAGAGCCGCGCGCGGCAGCTCGCCGTTTCGCGATTCGCCGATCGGGATTCACGGGGTATTCGCGAGAGCCGATGTGACGTGCCGCGGGGCAGAGCAAGGAACGGAGGAGCAGAGAGGCGTGTGAGAGAGAGAGAGAGAGAGAGACCCATCGTCGTCGTCGTCGTCCGGCACGCGTCCGCGCGTAAACGGTAGCCCGCCTCCGATTTGATCTATTAGATCTCGCGGATCGAGACACGCGTGTAATTTAGCGGCCAGCGCCGCGCGCGCGCGCGCGCAGCCTGCCTTAACTATTTCGTTCCCCGGACGAGACAGCTTCGGCGAAAAAGCGAGCCGTCGCGTCGCCGGGAAGACACACCGCGCGAGATAAAACGTGCGTACGTAGGTAGGTACACCAGCACGCACGCAGGCAGGCCAACACGCGAGCGTACGTGTGTGAGAGAGAGAGAGAGAGAGAGAGAGAGAGAGAGAGAGAGAGAGAACACGGGGAGAGCTCATAGTAATAGCGCATACCGTAGTCATAAATTATCCGGCGCGACCGCGGCTAAAACGAATTGACCTTCGAGGTCGCGCGCGGAGTGCCGCGCGACGGGAATAATGCCGGCGGCCCTCCTCGGGTCGGCGTTAATTATTCTCGCGTTAAGAGTCGGAGGAATCCCAGCAGGCTGGGAATTTTTCCACGATCACCCGGCCGAGATAGAGACGGCCGGGGACCGGGGAAGAGTTGCGTAACGCGCCGCGTGATATAGGATCGATGATCCATCCAGCGTCGCCGTCGTCCCCGCGACGCGTCGCGGCAGCAGGAAACGACGCGCCACGGCGCCGCGGCCGGCGCCGGCGGTGGAGTCCTCCCGAGACGCTTCCGCGCCGCGAACGCGATATATTGTTCCACGGTGACCCAGAAAGCCGACGGCGTCCGTTCTCATATGCGCGTGTGTGTACGCGCGAGAAAGAGAGAGAGAGAGAGAGAGAGAGAGAGAGAGAGAGAGAGAGAGAGAGAGAGAGAGAAAGAGAGAGAGCGAGCGTGTAATTTGAGCCGCCGATGCCGGCGACGAGCTGCTCGCGACGGTGCTTGCGACAATGTTTCGTGAGCGCGCGACGAGAAGCGCGAGAGTGTCTCCTTCACGTCGCCGGCAGAGCGACGAAAGCCCCGAATCTGAATTTGCTACATTTCCTAAATACGTAACAGGTCACACAGAGAGATGTTTCTCTTCCGGTCGCGGCCATTGTCCCCGGTATCCCGAATGTTTCAACCAGTTTGTCCAATTTCCGAAAACTCGAGTGCGCAACGTTTCCGGAAGTAGATGAAATTCTTCCAAACGCAGCGGAGATGCGAGTTTCGCTCGAAGTCCAGAGAGAGAGAGGGAACGTTGGCTGGGTAGGGTACTCGCCGGTTTAACACCCCCGTGACTATACGGTACACGCCGAGTGTCCCACGGTGTTTCGATCGAGCGACTGGAAACCGGATGCGGGCGCGTACGTGTCGTTTCCTCCGTCTGCAGTCGACCTCAGCAAGGCTGGCCGCGGCGGCCGAGCCGGCATACGCGTGCGTATGCGTGTGAGGTGTGTGCGGGCCCGCACGCAGCCACGCAGCCACGCGAGTACGCACGTCGTACGGTCCGCATCCGGGGTCGGCTCGTCGCTTAATGAACGATCAAGCGACGCGTCGCGCGGCCCGTCATTACGCGCTTATTGCCGCGGAGGCTACCGCTCTCGCTCTCCCGTCGCGCTTCTTTTCTCGGCTTACTCTTCTTTTCATTCTTCCTGCCCCGTCCGCGGGACAGGATTCTCAATGGGGAGAGGGATTCCGTTGCACTCCCTCCCCCCCCGCCCCCCGCCGCCGTCACGTGAGCGCACGCGACCGCCGACAGTTCGCGGATCGGCGTTCCTGCTGAATCGCGACATTTCGATGCCGCACGCCGCGACGCCACTCGCGGGCTCGGATTGCAAATTAAGAATGGTTCCGGTTTCGCGTTTCCGTTTCGTAACGCGAGAAACACACGGCGTCATCAACGGAAAAATTATCGTGACTGACTGAATGTTGTTCCGTCGTTGCCGGATACGATATGTGCTAGCTCCTCTCTCTCTCTCTCCCTCTCTCTCTCTCTCTCTCTCTGGCGCTACCTCTCCGCCGCGCCGGTCTTCTGCGATCGAGCCGACTGAATATCGCAATGACGTCGTAGCGCGAGCGTTCTGCCCGGCGATGAATTCACAATTCGCCTCATTTCGCCGCGATATTCGTATTCCGGTAGAACACACGACGTTACAAAAGCATAGCTACCGCGCGGCGCGGTCCCACTGCGACCTGGCGCGAGCCATTAATTATCGCGACTGATTTACCGCGACGGTTCACCGTTGCCATACTTTGTCGCCTACAGATACAACAGATAATGATAATTATAATTGCCTTCAACGGTCTCTCAAGAGCTGCCTTGCGCAGGAGCGGCGGTCCAAACGCGGACCAGGACTACGCGGTGGCTGTCACCAAGTACGCGGCCCGACAGCCTCTTCGTCTGCCGGGCAAGGTGAGGGAGGGAGGGAGGGAGGGAGGGAGGGAGAGAGGGAGGGAGGGCGGGCGGGACTGGCTCGTAACTTTTCTAAATTTGCTCGGTTATGCACGCGACCAGCAGGACCGGTTGCGCGACATAAGCGCAAGTTCGACACACCTTCGAACAAATGACTATTAATAAAGCACTTTCGACGAGTGGCGTGTGGCCGCGGGGTATATCTTATCCTTTCTCATGCCGATCATCTCCGGGAGAGACAATTTTTCCCCTCGGACGACTCGGCGCGAACTCCCTCGAATTCGCTCGTACGTCGACTAAGAGACCAAAAAGAACAAAAGAACAGCGAGAAAGCGATTTCTCGGCGACCGGCGCGGCGGGTCGAAAAACGGAGGGCCGTCCGCTCGATTCGCCGCGGCGCGGCGCGACGCGGCGCGGCGCGACGTACAGCGCGCGCGCGCGACCGCCCGCAAGGATAATACCTGTCGTCCGTGACGACCTTTAAAGGCCGGAGACGCTCGCGAGAGAAGCAGGAGCACAGGAGCAGAGACAGAGAGAGAGAGAGAGAGAGAGGGACGAAGGGGAGAAGGAGCAAGAGGAGAAGAGGGAGGAAGAGATTACTGTCGTGGCGTTAACACGATCAACGCCGTCAGCAACGACGACGGCACGCGGTCGTTGGTGGATCCCTTCGGATTGCCGCCGCCGCCGCCGCCGCCGTCGCTCCGCCGTAAACCCGGCCGTAAGTTATGCGCGGCTGCGACCGGGAGGGCCGTCTGCGCGCCATTAAAGCGGGTTATGCCCATTTCAAGTGGAAAATCATAAGCACCGCAAATACGCCGTCATTACTACAGACGCGCTACGAGCTCGCCACTTACTTTGTAATCATGACTAATGCATAATGCAGTAGCGAGACTGCGTGCGCGCTCTTCCTCTCGGCCCCGCGCGTTTTCCCTCTTCCACACGCACTCCTACGCGTGTGCACGTGCACGCGCGCACGTACACACATACCGGGAACCGCGGGCCAGCGCGGCGGGTGCCTCGCAGTCACGTGGACGAGAGAGAGAGAGAGAGAGAGAGAGAGAGATCCTATCCTTGAGGAAGGCGTCCGACGCCGGGGGAAAAAAGCGTATCGCGACGCTACCACGCGGAATTGGATCCTGCGGTGTGACACGCCACGCGAGGCGGACATGGGGAGAGCATGGCAGGCAGATCGTTACGTGACGCTTATGAAATTCCAGACGCGTCGTCTAGCCGACTAGCTGACTCGCTCTCTCGCCGATACCCCGAGGACGATGCAAACGCAACGAACGGCCCCGCGTACACGTGTCCTGAAGTAGGAAGTCGAGTCGAGCTGCGGGACACAACACACCGACGAAACTGACGAAACGCGACTCCACCGGCGGGACACACTTTTTCTCACTACTCCCTCGAATTCGCTCTCGGCGGGAAGAAAAAGGTCGCCATCACGCACGCACGCCAAGTAGACGAAGGGAGCCGGCTGACGCGGGTTTGTACGGGAAATGGCGAAAGCGACGGAGCCCGATCTCTCGCGAGCTTTTCCAGCCGCCGCTCCCGCCGCGCTTCGATAACGGTCGCGCGGCTCTCTCGCGGCCGCAGCACCACGTCTTTGTCCCCTGGACGTGTAACCTTGGTCGCGCGCGGAGAACGGTCGCGAAACAGCTGTTTCAAGTGGAAGGCGCGCGCAGCAGTGGCCTCCCGCGAAACACAATGGCGTTCACGTGAGGCGCAAGCGTTTATTAGCCGACGTTGCTGCGCGCGGCGGGGGTCAGGAGGCAGCGATTTATGGCCAGCAACGTAAGCGGCAGCAACGGCCCCGGGGAGCGGCGATAGAGCAGCGCGAGAGGCTCTCTCTCTCTCTCTCTCTCTCTCTCTCTCTCTCTCTCTCGCTGCCGCGCCGTGCGCCATGGCGCGGACCCGAAGGTCGCCACGTGACGTCGGCCGCGATTGCGTCTCATTGGGAGTCGCCGCGTGTTCGACTTTACGTAGGAACGCGATGCCCGAGCGCCGACACATTCCTGCAACTAATTAGCTCCCGTTGTATTTGCCAGGACGCGACCGTCGTGTCTCTTCGATGCGGCGGCGGCGGCGGCCCTCTCTGCGGATCCTCCTCTCCTTCGCCCGCGTGCGTCTCTCCTCGGCCACGCTTCAGCGCGCTTCTCGAGAGGCGCAACTCGCGACGAGATGCAACGCGGCGAGAATACGTCTCGTTTTGACGAATCCAGAGAAGAGTAAAAAAATGTCTTCTTCTTCTTCCTCTTGGCGAAAATCATGGAAAATATCTCCGAATTACAAAGACTGCCTAATAATATTTTTTCATACGAATATGACAATATTCGAAAATGTGTGTGGTAATTTCCTTGTGCGAGCGGACTCGCTAAAAATTCGTGGAAATCGCGGCAAGTTTCGCGGAAAATGAGAAGCTGCCGTCGTCACGGCCGGGAAACGTCCGACGCGATTTCCATGTAGAGGCACGTATCGCGCTGCACCTTTTATCCTCTCTTTTTACGATCCGCCTGTACGCTTCCCCCTCCCCTGCCGCCGCCGCCGCCGCCGCCGCCGCCGCCGCCGCCGCCGCCTTTGGCGCGCGATGGCCGGTCTTTTATGGTCGCTCGCCAAGACACCGCGACGACGGTGACACTGTACGCTCGTCAGGGTCGCGCACCTGCAAGGAGGTCAGGTTGCGCGGCGTCGCGAAGGACTGCATATCGACGTGTAGGATACCGGTTGGAGACGTCGATACGCACTCGGCATTGATTAACGCGTGTGCGTATGCGTATGAGGTTTCTTGGAAGCTGCCACTCGGCGGATATCCGATTACCCTCGAGCGCCAGCTAAATGTCGTCCGCTCGTCGTCGTTCAACTCTCTCGCGTGCGGATAAAAAGTAACATTACGCGCGACCCCCTCGCGCGCATTCGATACCCGCTGGACGATCGATTTCCGAAAGCGCGCCCATAAGAGTGTCCCACGAGAGTGTCCCCGAATATTCCCTGAAAACTGAAACGCCCCGAAACGCCAATCCCGCTCGCGAGGATTTCTTCTCGCGAGCGCACAAAGCTCGACGAATAAAAACACGACGGGGGGGAGGGGGGGGGAGGGGCGGCCGTCGCTTTTTCCGCGACTCGCCGAGCAGCAATGCTCTGTCCGCGCGTTTCCCCTCCGAGGCCGAAGTGTCCTGACGCGGAGCCGAAGAGACCTACGAGGGCTACGAGAAGAAGATATTCTTCCTGCGATTCGCCGCTTGTTCCGCCAGCGGTGGCAGCCAGCGAGCTGAGCGGGCTAAGCGAGCGAGCGAACGGTGACCTCCGCGGGAGGAAGAAAGACAGTGGGGCTCTCTCGGAGAAGAGAGCACACGCCGAGCAAGGGGCAGGAGCGGGACAAGGAGAGGAGAAAGAGAGGCAGTCGAGGTGCGTTCCTGCGTGACGTAGCTTTCGCAGGCCATCACGCATATGTTACCCTCCGCGAGGGACACGTACGCGCTTACAATACGATCCGCGGGGTCATTCCACCGAGTCCTCTCTCGGACACCTCTTCAGCCTGGCCGTTCGCGTCGCCGTCGTCCCCGTTGTCGTGAACTTTGTTCCCGGCTACGACGCGCGACAAGTAGCCGGCTAAGCCGCGCTGAGCACATCAGCCGCTGCGCGTTTTCCCGCGTCGAGTGCGCACCTGCGAGTGCACCTGCGAAGCGCACGCGCGAGTTTGCGCGGACGAGCGCGGAAAACTCTCCGCCGTCATCAGGATCCAAAATTCACCAGGACGTTGGAGGACCTCGGCGGAGGAGCAAATTATCGAGCGAACGGTCGCGGTCGCTCTCAGAGCGCGATGCAACAGATTCTCCCTTTCCGTTCTCCGTTTCACATCGCACCTCATTTTTCTTCCCTCCGTCACGGGCTTCTTTTCACTCGCTGGATCCTCTCCGGAAGAGAACGACGAGCTGGTTGCTCGCCGACATATCGGACCCGCGTGTCGGATTTTCAGCTGGAGGCTTTCCACGCGCAATTGCATATCGTAGTCGCGTACGTACGTCCTGACACCGTTTCTCCACGCGTCTTTTTCCTCTCTTCGCGGCCACGTAACGCTGGACGAGGAGAGAGAGAGAGAGAGAGAGAGAGAGAGAGAGAGGCGGCAAATTGTTGCGGGCGGACGACAAACAAAGACCTCGTCGCGCCTCGCGCACGAGGCGCGATTAGCGCAAACGATTCTCCGCCGCGAGCGCGTAGTCCAACGAGCTCGCCTCACCGAAGATGCGGGAGGATGGCGACTAAGAGGAAGCTACACAGGCCCGGTAGGATGAACAGAGGAAGGAGCAAGTCGGGAGTACGCAGTCAGCCGACCAAAGGTCGAACGGCCGAGCGCGCGCGAGTCATCACGATTGCGACAACTCGCTTACTTTTGCGCGTCTCGCTCGTCGCGCAGCCGCGACTACTTTGTGCGCGAGCTATCAAGTTCCGAAACGGCTTCTCGCCGCCGACTTTTGCGAATGTCGAATCGCCGCGTGAGAGTCGTGGGGGCAAAACAAAATTCTCGGCTCGTCGTTGGCAGATTTAAATCGCGCAAAATTATTACTATTTGCTTGCTCGCCTTTTAATTCGTCCAAAGAAACACCGAGAGCCGCTATTAATTAGCGAAACGTACTGATTCCGCAAAATGAGGAAACGATCGTTCCACGATGAATATTTCACGCGTCAATAATGCACAGCGTTATTATACCGGGCGTTAGCGGATAGCGTTAGTTTCCGAGAGATCAGAGAAACACGTAGCGCGTAGGAGTGATATAAAGCAGCCGCGCACACGCGCGATGAGCGATTAGCGTTTCTCGATTACCTCTCTCACCGGTATACGGAGACACCGCGGGAAGGTCAGAGCGTGACGAAGAAAACGACAGAAAAAAAAAGCGACAGCCTGGCAAAGCGGCGGAAGTACTCCGCGCTCGATATCAAAGGTCGAGCTATCGCATAACTCGCATAACGTGCTATCGACAAACGGCTTCTTTTTCTTTTTCTTTTTCTTCTTCTTCTTCTTCTTCTTCTTCTTCCCCTATCGCGCTTTCCATTTTCGCTCGCGAACGAGACGCGAGACTCCGGCTGACGTTGGCTGTCCGCCATATGGCGGACGCGCCAAGTACACGCGGCGAATTAGCGTAAGGAATTATTGACAAATAGACAACAGATTAGCGCGCGCGCGCGCGCGCGCGTCAGCGAGTCCCTTTTAACGACAGTGGAAAGAAGATACGACGCGGAAAGAGCCGGATCACAATGAGACCGACCGCGACGGCTCGCGAGCGGATAGGGGGAGAGAGAGAGAGAGAGAGAGAGAGAGAGAAGCTGGACGCCAAGGCAGACACTCGGAAATTCGCCACGCGAGCTATCGACGACGAGGCGCGAATTCAACGCGCGTTGAATCATCTCGCCGCGCGCCGTATCGTATCTCCGCGCGCGTGCGAGCACGCGCGATTATGGCCGTTAATTAAGGCGCGCTCTCGCGGCATCATCAGCTTGGATTTTTTTCCTCCCGCCGTAGCCAGCCGCGCGTACATGCTAGCCTCTAATTGCCACGTGGCGCAGGTGACTGGACGAACGGAATATCTCGACAATGAAGCTCAACAGGTTGCCGGCGGACGACGGATGATGGCAGCGAACTTGACTTCTCTCTCTCTCTCTCTCTCTCTCTCTCTCTCTCTCTCCCTCTCTCTCTCTCTCTCTCTTTCTCTCTCTCGTGCGTGAGCGGTAATTAGCACGCGGCGTAACGTCGCGAGAGTGGCCGGAAAAAGCTCGACGCGCCGAGCGCATCATCCTCTTCGGCCATGGACGGCGAGGGGCGAGAGGGAGCGCAGGGCGACTTTGCTAAATGACTTCATCGCGGTGAATTCCGCGTGGCGAGGAACGCGGAAGGCGCCGTTTCGCGAGAGCACAGGGCGAGACGAGAACGCGCGCGCGCGCTTTTCACAGCGCGCCATTTCCAGCGTCTACCTCCGTCGCCGATCGTCCGAAACGCGCGGCCGAGCGCGCTCGTCCGTCTCCACTGCGAGATGAAATCTCCCGAAAGAGACGAAGCCCGATACACTCTTGCGGGCGACTGTACGCTACCGAGCCCCGGCGCGGCGAGCGCGGTTAGCATTAGGCACGATGACGAAGAAGGCCAGGGACTCGGTGAGATGATAGCGAGGAGCGCGTTCGCCGACGGCTCACATCGGTCACACCGCAGGTGACTCGTCGCGCTCCGGACCGCTGGCCCCTGGCCGCGACCCGCGTGCCCGATTCCACCGCCCGTCGCCCCCGTGTCCTTCTCCGCCATCTCGGACTCCGACGTTTTCTCGTGCGCGCGGCGCGCCGGCCAGCTCCGCCGAACAATCGGATCCGACGAGTTTTTACGCGCGACTCCCCCTCCCCACCCCGCCCCGCCCCCCCCCTAGCCACGATAAATTATGATTCTCGACGTACGAGTTGAGAACAACGGGGGGGGGGGGAAGAGGGCACAGGATAGAGGAAAGTCTGCGGACACTTCGCGAAAACGGAAGAGAGTTTTCCCTCTACGCTCGCCCCGGTGGCGGCGGGGGAGGATGAGGAGGGGGGGTGACTGCTTCCCCGCGTTCCGTGTTGTAAATTCGCTCGCCCTCAAGCGAGCTGATTACCGGCGGAATATATTGCGCGTATAAATTCCTACCTTGACGCGGGAAAACGCTAACGCCGCGCCGCGCCACGTCGAACGCGTCGTCGCGGAGGACCTGCGCGACCTCCGGCAAGTTAATGATACGCGCGAGTGGATGATCCTTATATAGAGAGCGGCGGCGCAAAACTCCCCGCGTGTGCTCGTCAGCACGCATCATTTCGAGTGATGTATTACTCACCGGGTGTCATCAGAAAACGGTTATGTGACCCTGGGTATAACTCCCGACGGTCGTGTGTACCCGCGCAGTCGGCCACCTCGTGCGCGGGTCGCCTCTACCTCTCTCTCTCTCTCTCTCCCTCCCTCTTCCTCTCGTTCGCTCTCGCTCTCGCCTATGCGCGTCAGATATATTCGCTTCGTCAGCGTTCGCGAACCCGATCACAATTGACGGCGGCTTCTCGCATTCGCGAGAGAACGATCGCGCCGAGCAACGCAAGCTCTCGCCCTCCGCTGCCGAGAGAGAGAGAGAGAGAGGGAGAGAGAGAGAGAGAGAGAGAGAGAGAGAGAGAGAGAGAGAGAGAGAGAGAGAGAGAGAGAGAGAGAGAGAGAGAGAGAGAAAGACGGGTGAAGGAGTGATGTTCGCGGAGCGTGAGCATAAATAAAGCCGAACGGTACAAACGCGTGTCTCTCACATCCCGGGGATTTTTGCCCGCGCGCCGTGTGAAGGAGTCGCGATGTCGCCTTAAAGGGGCTCTTAACGAAGCCATAATACGCCGCGCTGCGTAGACAAAATACGTAACGGCAGTTGGATACCGGTTCGCTTTGTGAGTTTACGAGTGTCCGGGCTCGCGCGAGCGCCGCGGTCCTGCCGCGGTAATTAATGCCTCATTGATTATCGAGCCGAAACGATCGGGAGGTAGAAAATCGGCGAAACCGACACGCGGAAGAAGGAATTTCAATCATCCTCATTCACGGCGTAATCCACTCGGCCAATCCGATGTTTCTCCCCGAATTTTTCTCGCCTCGCTCACGGGGATGCAAATTCTGCGCGCACGCGATCCGGTCGCTTGGAGAATTCCGCAGAGAGCGCAGATCGCGTCGCTCTTCGGGAATGTCGACGCGCGGATCGTCGTCGTCGTCGTCGTCGTCGTCGTCGTCGTCGTCGCGTCCCGAAAAGCGTGACCGATCCGGCCGCGATTGCGCTTTCGTCCGGCGATATCGTGGCCTAGCTAATTAATCGCGAGCATGTCGCGAGCATCCGTTGGCTTCCCCGAGAGTGGGGCCGGATATACCGTGAGACGCCCCACGGAACGACGGGCCACCCACGCGACGCGGGCCGCCACGTATCGTCGGTAAACGTAAATTAGCGACTTATCGTATCGGCCAGGCCAGGTCGTTAGAGCACCCCTCGACGGCTGGCCTAACCGCGCCAAACTCAAAAACGAGATCTCGTGACAGAGACTACGCCGAGGGTATCCTGGCGTCAGGCCCTCCCCGTGATCGTCAAACAAATCCTCTTTTGCTCTCCTTCGATATCCCTCGCGAAACCGCGGGAAACGATTCCTCGAAAACATCGGGGAAACGCGATTGCTCGCGTTTTCCCCGATTGTTGCGCGAACTTCCATGTCCTGTCGCGACGTTGAAACTTATTATTCGATTGTTACACACAGTACTTCGCAAACGTTGTTTTACGTATATACGATACGATATCCCGCGCCTGCGTTCGCCTCTCGACTTCAATTTTAACGAGCAATGTATTAATTACTTCAACTTCCGGTTAAGCATATATGCCATAATTAACAGATTATTAAGTAATTAATATGGGCGAGTAACGGGTGGGAAGAACAAATTAATTATAGATTCCTCTCGTCGGACCGTTATTCCGGCCACCTGGCTCGATATCGCTCGTCAGCGCGCAATAAACACCGATTGACGAATAATCAAAGATTCGTGGAGTCATTACGATTCTTTATCAAACGACGACAGGCCGTGAAAGCCGGCCTCCGGAATAAATCCTACATTTCGTCTCCGCTATCTTCCTATTCTCGACAGGTTCGTCACAAAAGGTTCGCCCGTTAAAATCGGAAACATTCCGCATAATGACCAACTTGGCTTGGACACGCCTGCAAACATATAACGTATCGCTGCCTACATTCCATCCTGGTCCTGGCTACTCCGTCACACTCATTAATTGCCAGCAGCACCGCGATTCGTATGCCGGAAAATATGTGTCGCGTGAAAAGTACGCGAGCCCGACGAGGACCCGATTCAATACTTCAGCAACCGGCGAAATATCCGTCGCGACGCGACGGAAATTGCAAATGTCAGATACCGATACACTCTCATTCGTAACGTAACAAGGTTGTTGCTATCGCAACAATCAGCACCTTCGAAATAGGACAAAACGACACTAGCGACCAATCACCGCACGCTGCTCGACAATACGTACATACGGTGACCGAGAAATCGCGACAAGGATTTCAAAACCAGTCAACTAACGTCGTGTGCTTTCGATCGATTTTCACGCACTGCCTAACCACGACCAGGAACTGATTCCAGGACGGAATGCGGGACGCAAGACGTAGCGCGGCAGGTGGCAACGAGCTCTAAAATGCCTTCTCTTTCCTCTTTCTCTCTCTCTCTCTCTCTCTCGAATGCCCAAAACGTTATAGGAACATCGAGCGGCAGTGGGAAATAATAATAAATAAAAGTTACAAAGGAGAAAAGAGCCTCTTGCTTTATTTATCTACTCACCCATTAATCCTCGTTAGATATCTGCTTACTGCGTGTATTCTATCTGACTGTGTTATGTAAATAACGCGTTGCTTGTTGAAATTAAAAATAAAGCCTAGCGCAGATCTCGGTTAAACGCGGATGATAAATTGCGATTGAGGCGGAGATAACGAAGTATATAAAAGAATTTTGAAGCGAATGGTTGAGAGAGATCCGGTGGAATGTTAAATAAATAACGCTGCACGCGCGAGATTCTCCATCGGCGCCGCGATGAAATCCGCAGAGAGTTAGGGGGGGGAGGGGACTGGAGGGTCAGATTGCTGCTGAAAAATCGTGCTTGTTTTTCATAATATTTTGTGACGAACTGAATAAATGTGCAGGAATGAAAATTTTTGATATAGTTATAAAACATATGAAGAGTAGAAAAATTTTGTTCATTAACAAATACTCGTATAAATATACGATATATATAGCTGAAATATAAGCTCTCCTTTTTTTTTCTAGTTATCGTTTTTGCAGTAATATCTCGACTCTCGGTGGTCCGATCAGAGCGAATTTTAGTTAGAAATCTTGAATTATCCGGTGAAGCACTATAAAAAAAAATCGGACAGAATTAACAAAATGGCAGCTATTATTAGGAAAAAATTCAAATTTTTCAGTTCTTTTACGATAAAAAAATTAATATCCCGAAATAAAATATCTTGACGGAGTTGTCCATGGTTCACCTGAGAGCCACATGAACAAATATTATTGCTTTAAACTTTCAGATCGACACGAAGCTCAGTTTCGGAGAAATCACTGCAAAAAGTGGAACAATAAAATTTCGAGAAAAACGCGCTTAAAATTGAAATGCACGTATATATTTGTATGAGTGTTTGTTTAAAAACAAAATTTTTCTATTCCTCACACATATATATTATATGTTGTATCTAAAATATATCTAAAACTTTCATCCTTGCATTTTTCTTCAGTTCGTCACGAGATCATTATCAGAAACAAGCACAATTTTCTGTACAGCAATCCGACCCTCCAGTCCCTTTGATGCAAAACCGAAATCTCCCGACGCAACCTCCCTCGAATCGCGCAAGTCGCGCGCTCCTGTAGCGCACGAGCGTGCAGATAAGCGCGGAGGCGGCTAAATCGATTTACTATGTCGAAATCACGGGCGTCCGCGTTTGTTAAAATAAATCACGCGTAGCAAAGTGGAAAGACTGGTTTCCTTTACGTAAGATTTCGGATACGACCGCTGCGCGCGAGCGCGCGAGGTGTGTTAGTTACCTGCGCGCGGGGCTGCCTCTCGAAATTCTCCCTGACCCGACGAGGAGAGAGGTCCAAAGGTCGGCGGACGAGGAATGCCGAGTCCGAGGATTATACCTTGCTAATGAACTTCCGTGCCTCCTCTAGCCTTAACTCCGGGCCAGCGCGGAACACACGTTCCGCGCAACACACAACGACGTGGAAAATCAGAATCATCGTTTCGTCGCTTGTTTTCTAGCACGACGAGGGTCGGGCAAATAAAAAGAGAAGGGAGCGCACAAAGGGCGAGCCGATGAGTTTTGGGATTCCAGGACCCCCCCTCCCTCCCTCTCTCTCTCTCTCTCTCTCTCTCTCTCGCTGTTTAACCTGGGACGAGAGAAACAGGCAGAGACAGCCCCCGCAGCCTATTTTACACCATTACGAGGTGAGTCGAGAAAAATTCCAATCGCTAACAGATCATTTGGAGATGACGCAGAAGCGACCTCCTCTCCACGCGCACTATTCCTGCGCGCAGGGAGCGCAGGGCGATTTCATTGTTGCATCTGTACGCGAGAGCGAGATCGGACGATCTCTCGAGCTCTCGACGCAAGGAGAGACCGATGCCTGATAAGCGGACCAGTTAACCGGCAAGCCTCGCCGCGATGCATCATCGGCATGATTTTTAATTACTACAATGACGCGAGGTCACCTCATTATAGATGATACGGCGCGGACGCCTCATCAGATACGAGCGCGCGTGACACCGGCACGGTCAAGCTGCGATATCGAGAGTCGATTCGAGACCGGCGGAATGTGACAACACGCTGCTCGCGCGCGACGCCGACCGACGGCCGGGCGACAACAAATCCGCCGGGAGACGCGCCACTTGGAGAGAGTACTTAAAGATCGGGATCGCCAAGGATCGTGAATTATTAAGGATGACGCCTCATTTGTTGGGCCGCTCGCGACAGGATAAAAAAACAACTGACGCGCATCACCGACCGCATCGAAGGAACGAGAGAACGTCGAAGCGCGTTCTTTCCTACTGCAGGCGAGCGAGCGAGCGAGCGAGCGAGCGAACGGGAGGAATCGCGAGAAGGGATCTCTCTCCTCCGGTGGAGACGGCATTAGGCAAATGAAAGCCCGAGCAATTAAATTCTCACTGGAAGCCAGACACGTGTTACCGCGTGTCTGACGCGGCGGTCACGGCGATCGCGACCTCAAGATCGTTGATATCGCGCGCGCGCATTACGCGACAAATCGCCGACCTTCGCATGCGCGCGCGCGCGGCTCTCCGCCGTAACGAGAGATTTGCCGATTCGTCGTCCATTGTATCGGTGCATCGAGCCGCGTTAACCGCGAGCGAGCGAGCGAGCGAGCGAGCGAGCGAGCGAACGAGCGCGCGTTCCAAGGCCCAACGACGTGGAATTTATTGCCGCGACGCGGATGCGGCGAGCGCGGCGGAGGTCGCCGCCGCGCCGCGCGGGAATAGAGATTCGCGCGCCTATTAAGCGGATATAAATCGAATCGAGCGAGGCGCGCCGGTGAAATTCACGCGGCTTCGACGCCGGCGCGCGAGACGGCTGACCCTTGACGGCTAGGTCGATCCGCGAGCGAAAAGGATCGCGAAATTTCGGCATCGATTCTTCCTCCCTTTTTCTCGAAGTCTTTCCTCGTCTCGCTGGCCGCGATTGGATCATTCCAAGCGAGCGCCTCTGAGCTTCTTTTCAGCCGTCGTCGCGTCTAGAGAGGCCGAAACGGTCAAAGCCTGAAGAGGGATTATAATCTCGCCGCGCTGGGGAGAGCTTTTCGTCGTCACGTGGCCATGACTCCACTCGCGTTTCCTACCAGCGACTCCTTCCGTCCAGCGCGCGCGCGCGAGAGGAGACTGCCGATCGCGAGAGGAGGAACGTTTTCGCTCGCTTATCTCGTCACGATGATCTGCCGACAGATACACCGCGCGCGCCTTGACACGTAACAATGCATGCATGAATTAATAGCGGCCCGCTGCCGCGCTCGTACTTCTCTCCTCGCTTACACCGCGATTTACATCTTTATCGCGACGTCCTCCTCGTCGTCGTCGTCGTCGTCTCCGACATTCTCGAGTCTCTCTCGTCTCGCACCGATCAAGAGTCGCAAGTTTCGGCCGGCGCGGTTCGGTCTGCTCGTCCGCGCGTTTCCCAAACACGCCGACCAATCGCGCCTATGAGACGCCTTGAGAATTTCAAGCCCGCAAACCTTCACGTCGTCACGTTGTTAGACATAATTGCCGTGTCCGGAGAGGGTCCCTTGCGCGCGGAATGACAAGGAGGTGGACGAGGCAGGAAGATAAAAAGAGGAGCTCGTCGTTCCTCGCGATGAGGATCGGACCGAGAGAAGGCGAGACAGGCGAGAGAGAAAGAGAGAGATATATATATATGATATATATAAAGTGAAAGAGAGAGAGAGAGAGAGAGAGAGAGAGAGAGAGAGGGGGGGGAGCACACGCGGGTGAAAACGCGAAAGGTTAGCGCTTCAATAAATTCTGACGATCGAGACGAACGTGCCGCGGCTCCCCGATCGATCTCGTTGTCGATCGGCCTCGGTTCCGCGGCGCGGCAACGAGTCCGGCGCGGAACAGTGGAATGCACTGAAACGCGATATTAATGATACGGTTGGCGTGGCTTATATACCGCTCGCGGTAATTGGCTCACGTCGCAGATGTGGTAATTAGCGTACCGGGCCGAACATGTCAAATGCGTTACGGAACAACTGTATAATGGGGGTTGCGAGCGAGCGAGAGCAGGCTGCGCGCGCGCGCGCGCATCGTGCAGCAATTTATCATCGCCCTCTCGAGACTCCTTGGCTCGTGATTCCTTCGTAATTAGGTGATTATCGTGCGCTACCGATCGTAATATTTAATGCGTCTCCCTCGACGCTCTGCGAGCTGCGGCTCGCTCTATAATTGAGAGCGCGTTGTCGCGCGATTTGCTCTCTTTCACGATCGAAATTCGAGACTTCGCAAGTATTACAATCCGCATGCTGAATTGATCAGCGCTGCGGCCGCAGAGCGTCGTCTAGCCTGGCCCGCTTCGCCATTCGTTTGATCGCGCCAACGCGCGAGAGCGTCCCTCCGTCCCACGGAGGGGGGGGGAGGGGGGCGGAGGAAAAGAAACGCGGCGCGCAGCGCCATGTTACAAACGCGAAAGGTCGACGCTCTCATAAATCCTCCGACCTACGTGTCTTTAAGCGCTGTGCACTTTTACCGGGCGGCGAACGAAAGTTTCGTTTTAGATTTGCGAGCGAGCGAACGAGCACGCGCCCGCCAAAGTGTGAGAATTCCTCGGGGTCCGACGCGGCCGACAATGTAATCACTCGAGACAGAAATACGGCGGTCGATACCGCGGCTGCGCGCCGCCAAACTTGCTTCGATGCGATCGACGATTCGCGATCGGCGAGTGTACTACCTCGAGCACGATTTCCGCGAGTGGAGCGAGCGCGCCCGAGCGGTTCTCCTTGTGCCTCTCTCTCGAGTCCCCGCGGCGTCTCAACGCTTTTTTGCTTACCTGCAACAAAAAGAATACACATTGCTTGACATGACGCTCGTGACATCGCGTGAAAAATGACGTGTACAAGTACGCGAGACACGTGAGAAAGGGGGAAGTGTCGCTTTCTCTTTACTCTCTTTCTCACTTAAGCTCTTTCTCACTTTACAAGCTCACTTTACAAGCCTGAAAACCGAAATTGAATCAGACTTTGGTGCGGTACTTTTCCTCAACATCACACTAATCAGCGCACCGACATCAGTCTGAGACTACTAGACAGCTACTAGACAGTCCGGCGATGTGAAGCAATTGGATGGAGTCTTCAGGAGAAATACGCGGATTATCGCAAGAGCGCAAGGCTCTTTCAGCGATGATCAGCACACCTCGTGAATCGCGATATCGATTCGGGACCACGAGAACCGAGTCGTCGAGTTGATAATTTGCCGGGTTCAGCGGCCTATTCTGAAATTCATGAGGTCGACTGTTGTACGAAGTGCACACACGCGTGCGCCAACATTTCTTCCGCTTCGTCGAAGTTGAGGAGCACAGAGGATCGCGCGCCTCCGCGACCTTGGCCGATTCACCTCGCCTCGCCTCGCCTTCTCGGCGAGGTGTGACGCGATTAAGGCTCTTGACTAATGGGCAGGTCTTTAGAGACGCGCGATCAAACGCGCGACAGTACGGAACGCGGTAATATGACAATCGCGCAGCGCCCTCACGATCCGCCAATGGCGGCGATATGCCTCAAACGATATGCCCGTGTTCGAGGCAGGTCGGCGCGGCGCAGCGCGGCGCAGCGCGGCGCGGCGCGGCGCGGCGCGGCGCGGGGAAGCTCGCGTGGGCGGCACACAATGCGCGCGGGGTGCAGCTCGCTTCTGACACGGTGATCGAATTAATCAATAACCCGTGATAATCAAGCTAATATGTCTATTAAGCGGCTGGATATATTTATTTGCGGCGCGGCGACGGCGCGGCGACGGCGCGGCATCGATCCGCCATCTCGTCGCTGATCGATGGACGCGCGTCACCCTCTCGACTCCTTCCCGGTCCCAGCAATGACTCCTACCTTCGATCGCAACCTCGCGATCGAAGAATCTCGCGCGAGTGCTAAGTAAGCCGGCGAAAACGAAAGTCCAACGCCGCGCGTATCGCTTTTCCCGCGGAACGCGACACGCGATCTCGTCGCGGAAGGCGATCTCCGCCTCGTCGGTGGAATGACTCGCGCGTCGGAAGTCCGCGCGATTGCGTAAACGCCGTCACGGCCACTTCCTGCTCCTCCGGCCGCGATCCGTCCAAGTTCAGCCAAGTCGAGATCTCTCTAAAGTCGCAGCAGATTCACGCTGACACGAATGACGACTTGCACCGACGTGACCGTCGTGGTCACGTGGGCACGACACAATGCTGAGGGTGCGGCCTCACCTCTGACACGCCGGGGTCCCGACCTATTCCCGTATACGCGGCCCGGGATATATCATTGTGTTGAGGACTCAACGTGCGGCCCACGTGCAACGCCAACACGCAACAAGGACTCTGAGCCTCGGCGGAATTTCACCGCTTTGGGAGAATACAGCGGCGAGGAGGCGAGGAGGCGAGCTGCCACACATACACACACACACACACACATACACACACACGCACACGCACAAACATACGAACACAAGCACGTACACGAGAAAACGTGGCGAGAAAAGTCGCCTGCCCGACGCGATGAATCACGGAAGTGTCGAACGCGAGAAATTTACGCGCGCCCATATAATCACGTTCGCGGCGAACAACGCGGCGAGGAATTAATCTCGGCGGCCGCGCGAGAAACTCGCGCCCGAGACGAAAATCGCGGTCAGATCTCACTCGCACCGCGCGAGTGAGTCGACCTTCCCGTGTCGAAATCCAAGTTCAATTTCAATTTCAACTTCAAGTTCAGTCGCGCGAGCGACTGCGAGCTTGAACTGCACGCGCGCCGCGAGTTTCCACGCTGAGAGACACTCGTGGTTATGAAGAATTCGAGCGTGTAACCCGGCCGGCGATACGGCCGCCAAGAAGTTCGCGCACGTACGTGCGATTTTTCCTACGAAGCGCGAGACGCTCTCTCTCTCTCTCTCTCTCTCCGGAGAGAGCGCCTCGATCGCATTCGAATCGCACCCTCTTCGCGGGGCTTCAACGACCCACAACCGCCGCGGCCTCAAGACTCAAGCGGCCCGGAAAGGACTGAGGAGACTGAGGCTTTGTCCTCTCTGTCCCTCCTCTCCGCTTCTTCCACGGGGATCATCGGCACATCCGCGAGCGATATATTCCAAGGGCTTCGTCCCGCGTTGTATTCTCATTTGGCAAGCCCGGCGCGAGAGAGAGAGAGAGAGAGAGAGAGAGCCCGGAGCACGTCCGCGAGCGTTTTCTCCGAGGCTCGTGCGCGTATCTCAGCGCCACGAGAGAGCTGCCCTATTGCCTCGGTCTCACCTTCACCCACTCTCCTCCTGCGCGACTCCTCCCACGGAGTTAACACGTCCGAAAGCGGTGTCCACAGGCCGCGCTCTCGGAGAGTCCGCTCGAGCGAGCTCGCGGACGCCCACGGCATCTCATATCTTACGGATGAAGACATTTACGAGGATTCCCGCACGAGGCACCCCGCGCGCGCGCGCGCACGCGCGCGCAGCACAATGCACTCCGGTGCCGATGTCAAGTCTCTCGCGGTCTCGCGTCTTTACCTTGTTCGACGATAGTGTCCCTTCGAGCGAGGTCGAGAGAGGCTCGCGTGAAAAGCGACCGAGGAGGGATTTCTACTTCGGGGGATTTCAGCCGAACGACAGAGAGGAGAGAGCAGCGGCTCCAAGCCCCAGCGAGTGCGAGCGAAGCTCGCACACGGCTTCGAGGGTCTCAACCACGCGGGCAACGTGGTGACACCTTTCGAAGGAGCGACACACGCGCGGCGCGTGCAGTTATGAAACACGAAATGCGGCCTGTGCAGTGTTCAGGTCAGATCAGAATTACGTGTTTGTTTCGGCAATCTTTATGCAGAAATTCGTCAAATTTCCCCACTTTTCGCAACAATCTCAGCAAATTGACGAAATTTTTCACCAACTATGCTAAAACTCAATTTTCTTATTTATTTTTGATAATAACGCATGCCTAAACCTAGAATTGTGAGTATATATTACACACAGATTTGTCGATTTTTGATGAGAAACAAAGATAGAACGGTCACGTTCAGCGGAGAAAGCGCACAGCGAGCGGCTCAGTGATTATTGGTGTACATTCTTTCAGAACTTTGATAGATTCAAAAGAATGCACCAATCAGGGATAAAGTCATTAAGCGCTCACTGAATAGTTTTCTTGTGAATCTATATGTGAATATTGAAACGTAGCCGACGAATACATTCTAGCAATACTACACGCACTGTGAGTGAGTCACTTTACATCCGATTGGCATGTTCCTTTAGATCTAAAAATATACGCCAATCAAATGCAAAAGCTCAGTTAGTACTCAGGGAGCGGTTGTAATACTGAATGCACCCATCGACCAAAGGACTCGTGGAAATTATATATACTAATCAGCCAATCAGAAAATGCCGCTCTCTTTTTAGACTGGAGATCTACAATAGCAGCAGTAGTAAGCCTCAAGTTGTAAAAAAGGTAATCGATCGCAGTCGAGCATTTTCTTCACATTCGATTGCCGAGATTTTTCTCTCAGTTCGCCGGCTACCAAAATTCACCAGATTTATGCTTCTCCCAGAAAAATGTCACCAATTTCCAGAATATGAAAAAATCACCAAATTTGGTGAAATTTCACCAAGGTTGGCAACTATGGGGGGCAAAACTGGTGTCGGTCGAGCGCACCCTCTTCCCTCTCAGCATGGCACTCGAGGGAGAAGCCGAGCGACGACACTTGGCGTATCTCCTCCCCGAGAGAGCGACTGGGAGCTTTCGCGGCTCTTTGGCGAGCCATCGATATCGATCTTCCCTTCGAACGAAAGTCTGGGAATCGAGCGAGAAACTCGGGAGACGCCCGCGCCTGAGGCGGTAAAAAGGCCCGAATTCTGACGCGCGTTCGCGGCTGAGATAGAGATCGCCGATAGCCGGCAGTGAATTATTCGTTCGTTGCGGCACGCAATATGGTCACCGCGCCCGAGCGTGGGCTGTTGTGTTGTTGCGCGCGAGACGCGCGTAATAACAGCGTGCGTCCGATTACGAGAGATAAATTTGCGGAAAGACCGCGCGCGGTAGCGAGCACGCTCGCTCGCGGAAGTGTCGCGCTCGAGGAAACGACAAGAGAGAAGAGACAGATGCCTGCGGCGTGTCTGTCACGTGCAAAACGCAGGGGTATATGAATCCTACAATAATTAAGGCAGTCGTCTCGAGTCGCGAGCAAAAAGACGCCGGCGGAGCCGTCGAGCTCGGCGTCAAGCCGCCGCACTGACGTCACGCGTGTCTGACGAATCATGAAAATATCGACACTGGGCTTTCCTGAACCCGTCCACGACCGTCGAGTGCCGAGCAGCAGAATCTTCTCGAGGCTTCGAAGCGCGAAGATCGATTTGCACGAATCGTTTGCGCGAGAAAAACGCGCGTCGAGGACGAGGTATCCCCGCGTCTCCCTCCCCCCTCTACCCTCCTCCCCAACAGTGCACTCTCCGTCCTCTGTCTTTGCTTTTCTCTGTCTGCCCGCCGAAATGCGGCACTCCGCGAGAGAGAGAGAGAGAGAGAGAGAGAGAGAGAGAGAGACTCTTCGCGATCCCGTTCGCACATCACGGCCTCTCTCTCTCTCTCTCTCCGGCTCGCGCGAGGATTTGCATTTCGCAAAGAGAGCACGACGCCTCTATCGAGAAATACGTGCGGGTAAGCATTAAGCGAGCGCGTCACGGTCGTTGGTCTATGAACCGCGCTGGACCAACCGCACGGTCACCGAACAAGAGGCCGTCCGCGTCAGGGTCGAGTCGTTGCTTATTTACGCACGCCGCATCCTCGAGAACAATCGCGTAGGCCAGGCCATTAAAGCTGTGACCCCCGTGTAATTATGGCCAGAGGTCAACTAGCGTGATCCGTTTACAAAATCGCGCGGAGGATAATTCCGCGCGTGACGCCACGTCGGTTTACATATCACAATGCGCATTTGTTGCTCGCTATCAGATCGCGTGCAAATGCGTATAAATATATATATATATATATATATATATAAATAAATATAAAAGGAGAGAAAAAGGGGGCTAACTAATCCGCCACTCGAGTGCAAATAAAAATCACAGAGGTGCAGATGAACGTCGTCTGGCGAGCCACGGGCAGCAAAAGCGATTAATCTCGATTAGTGGGATTTTCGACGACAAGGATGCCAAAGAGAATAAAAAAAAAAAAAGGAAAAGGACGATAGAATATACTTCGCAGCGCCGCGCGGCTCGTTCGGCTTCCCGGAGGCGGGTATCTCGCGAAATTAACCGATATGGGTGTCTGGTGCTGGTCCTTGGACCTTGACACGGCAGAGAGAGAGAGAGAGAGAGAGAGAGAGAGAGAGAGAAGCCGCGCGGAGGTCAAAGAAAAAATTCCGACGGCGAGACGTGCCACTTGTGCACGGAGAAGAATTATTCAGCGATATAACGATAGACGAAAATAGTTTGCCACTCGGTCACCACGCGGTCCCGCGATTACCATACCAGTCGCTGACATTTCTGTTATCTGCGGAAAACACACACGCGAACGCGCGCGCGCACGGATCGGCCGAGGACTTCGTCGCGACCAAGAAGCGACCCCGATGCTCCCTCGAGTCGAAAAAGGAGACGCGGTCTCTCTCTCTCTCTCTCTCTCTCTCTCTCTCTCTCTCTCTCTTCCTCTCGCTTACCTCAGCGAATCCTCCGGATAAAAAGTTTCCACCGAGAGAGAGAGAGAGAGAGAGAGAGAGAGAGAGAGAGAGAGAGAGAGAGAGAGAGAGAGAGAGATGCCTGCAGCCTCGAGACATGCAACCGTGTGCAGATTAGACCGTTTCGAGAAGCGCTCGACGATACTCGCGAGAGCACGTATGCTGCCGCTTGCACCGCCGAGGCCGGCACGTCGCGATACAAAAGTCAGAGGTGACGTGTCACCGAGGAAGGTGACGACGACGACGAGGACAACGAGGACGACGGCGGAGACTACGCGAGTTGTGCAATAGCAGCCGCGGCAAAACAGCTGCACACGCAAACCGGCACTCTGGACGTGTATGACGAGAGAGGATCTCTCGCTCTTTCTTGCTCTCGCTCTCGCTCTCTTCTTCTCCGTCTCTATCTTCCTCGTCGTGGCCCGGTCGGTGACGTGTCCCTCTTCTTCTTTCGCTTATTATTCGCGACCGCCGCGACCGCGGCCGTTTTATTTGCTGCCGCTGGGATCAGTTACTGATATATCACGATGCACTATTATATAATGGCTTACGTAAGCCCTGACAAACGCGACGACGTTTTTGTGTACGCGCGCAGACGGTCATTTACGATTTATTAATGATATACAACACACATCTCTTTGCTCTCTCCTTGGACCGTCGCGAGTTTAATCAATTGAAATGAACACGTCGATTAAACGCGGCATTAACGCGCGATAATTAATACGCGCGTGCCTTCGAGCCTTCGTGAGAGATTCACCTGCAACTTCTCTCACGCGACAATGTCCCCAGCGTGACTCGGTCGCGCGTCTCCGCGCGATCGGACGAACGCGCTCCTTTCGATCAATGTCCCTCCCGAGAAACTGTCCTCGCGACGACTTTTCCGTGGCCGCGAAATATCGAATCTCGAATCTCGACTATTTAGCCCCGGCCAGAAACGCGCTCTGCCTACGAGAGAGTTTTCCTACGAGAGTCGCGCAGCGCTACGAGAGTCTGGCAGCGGTGTCAAGTAGGTCGGGCTGTATATTTAAACTGCACTAAGAGAGTAAACACTCAAAGCGTCTCGGCGGCTCGCTCATTCGTAGCCACGTGCGATAAACGATGTCTCTCGTAGCCGGGTTCCTCCCCGAGCGAGCGCGGCTTCCCGCGAGCCCATCGAGAAGAGTCCCCCCCGCCAGAGAGAGAGAGAGAGAGAGAGAGAGAGAGAGAGAGAGAGAGAGAGAGAGAGAGAGAGAGAGAGAGACGCGCGCAGCAATACGTCGCGGATAAGGAGCCCGGAATAATCATCGCGAATTATCCGCGGCGAGATAAACGCACGCGCGCGGCAATTCTTATCTGTCGGTGATAAGCGGAACATCCGAGGCGTTCCGCATACCGCGCACCGCCGAGGCATTTCTTCTCCTCCGGAGCGGCGACGGCGGCGGCGGCGGCGGCGGCGGCGGCGGCGGGGAAGACGAAGAAGCGCGAGACTACTTCCGCGCGATCGTAAAACGATAACCGATGTACGAAACCGCTGGCAACTGTTGCGGAACAGCCGCCGCGCCGCGAGAGAGCGAGAGAGAAATGCGCGCTAAACCCCTCCGAGAGACATAAAATTCGTTGCCTTTACGACGTCCGCTTCTCTCGCGCCGCGACCGCGTTTCCCCGCGACTTATCCCGCGCGCCCGCGCACGCAAACTCCCGTATCGATCGTAAACGTCCTCGAGGTCGCGCGTGGCCGGCAGCAAAAACCAAGCGCTCGCGGATAATATCTCGCGCGAGCGATATCTCGAGAAACGGCGACGACACTTGCTCGAAAGCCGCTACCGTCTCTCTCGCCGGCGTGGAGCCGCTTTAACCCCTGCTCTACAAGTAACCGCGTTGTGTAACGCGCCTTATGTAAAAGTTTTCACGCGTGCTCGGTTTACATTGTGCCGGGTATTACAACGCGGCGACGCGACGCGACGCGGACGCGGAGGGAAGCTCGTTCGAGCGCGCGCGCCGTTTCTCTCGTTTCCAATCGATCCTCGATCCCGCGATGAATCGAACGTTAACGACCTTGATGGCTCGTAATTTAATTTATCGCTACGAGTTCTTCCCTCGCTCCCCTCTCTCGCCTTCTCTTCTCTCCTCTCCTCTTTCTCCCCCCGCCCTTGTGCCCCGCGCCGATCGATCTTCGCGAACGCGGCCGGCGCTCGCGCTCATCCGCAACGACTTCCGGCGTACGCGATATAAGATTCCGTTTCAAGCGAGCCGCGGTTTATTGGCAGGATCTGGGGTGAATCTTATTGACCCCCGCGCGATACATCGCCGTAACTAATCTCGCGCGCGGCGCCGCGGCCGAAGAAAGCAGCCGCGCACAATCGCGCGCTGCCTACGCGCGGAGCGAGCGCACGCGGAAGGATCGCGAAATTTCGAAGGGCGGATTGTGAATCCTTGTTCCCTCCCGAAGGAAGGGAATCCGCAGGACGACGCCGAGGAACGACGTGGTGAGATCCGTGATGCTCGCTTTCTTCGCAGACCACACGTTGCGTTAATTGCAATCTCCCGATCTCGGCCGAGGGGACAAATAAGAAGCAAACTTGACGAAAGACACGACACGTCCGGGAATGACAGGGAATGATCGATTCGGGCCGTGTGTTGCGCGCACGACAGAGCTCCCACGTCGCGCTCATCGACCAAACCCACAAACGTCGCGCGCTCTCTGTGTGCCACATCTCCTCTCAAAGCTGAGAACCGCTGACCCGCATAGAACGAGCGCGAGGCGGACCGGTTCAGGTCACGGAGGTGGCTCCTCGCGCTCTGAGGTCGTATCTTCCACGAGCTACGAATGAACGCGAGCCTGCCCCTTCGGCGGCCTACACCCTTCGCGTGACACGCACACCTTTAAGACGACGCTCTTCTTCTTCTTCGGGGAATATCTCGGGGGAATTAAAAAGCGACCAGACGGAGCGCTGAAAAAGTGGACCAACGGGACGAGCAAAAAGAGGAAGAGGATGTGCGCGCCGTGAGAGAGGATGTCCACGTCGTCGTCGTCGATCGATCGATCGATATCCCTCCACCTCTGGTGTCAAGCCGGACGAGAGAGAACGAGAGAGAGAGAGAGAGAGAGAGAGAGAGATCGGGACGCGAACAAAGACTGAGCGGTGTCGCCTTTCTCATAATTTCATGCGTGCACGCCGGTCGCCTTGTAAAGTGATATTAAAGGATTAGCGTGCCTCGCGCGCGCGCGCGCGCGCGCGCGAGTCGCCCGAGAAACCCGCGACCGGTTGCTAACACGTTTTCGCCGCTATTGGGAGGCGATCGCAGGAATGCGCGGGGAAAAGAGCGAAGGTGAATGTGTTACACTCGAGTGGTAGTCTACGAGCGCGTCGATGCCGCACAAGTATCACCACGGCCACTCGTTCGAACGAGAGCGAGAGAGCGAGAGAGAGAGAGAGAGAGAGAGACGCGCCAATAATTTTCACGTTTTGCAAATTTCTTCTCATGGAGAAGCACACGACATCTTGAACTCGTCTCGTGTCGCGGGGACGAAACTTGCTTACAAAGGGCTCAGTCGACGCGCAAAGGACAGTCTATTTCGACTTCACGCGCAAGGAAGGCGCTCCTTTCTCCCTCGCGCGCGCGTGCGTTTTCCTACAGACTCCCTTGTTTCCATCATTCGGCGGACGTACCTGCCGACCCGGCGGACCTCTCGAGACCCGGCGCAACCGGACCGCAGGCCAAGAACGAATAGATTCAACGACGTCGACACGAGCGATGCTCTGCGAGAGAGAACGAGAGCGAGAGAAAGAGAGGGAGGGAGGGAGAAAGAGGGAGGGAGGGAGAGAGAGAGAGAGAGAGAGAGAGATAATTGAATCGCTCCGAGTCACCGTCAAAATATTCGACAACGTACGAATTACCGGCCGGCACGATTAGCTCCCTCTTTCTCGGCACAATTACGTCGGGGGGCGCCCCGATGGTCGAAATTCGGCCAACCGAAACACGCACGTTCGCGCACGCACGTAAGCGCGTACACACGGAACGAACGCGTGCACGTGCGCGAGAGCGCGAGGTATACCCGGAGGTGCATTGCCAGCACTTCGGACGATCGTTAGACCCATTTTCGGGCCCACGATCGGTGGGCAGGCAGGTTCAGCAGGCCGAGGCACGACCCGAGCACCCTGGTTCGTCCGTTTCTCTTCCCCTTCGTGAAGAGAGAGAGAGAGGAGGAAGAGGAAAAGAAAGACGAGAGGTCGCGTGACCCCGCCGCGGCGTAGACGCAACCGCAGGCTTCCAGGTTCAGATGCGGACGTGCGGTGTGTGTGTGTGTGTGTGTGTGTGTGTGTGTGTGTGTGTGTATGCGTGCGACGCCTCGTAAGGCGATGGAATGCGCCCGTCCTCTCGGCCGCTCTCGGATGGATGGCTTTGTCTTCGCGATCTGACGTCTCGCTCCGAGAGAGAACGGCTCCGAGAGAGCGGTATCGGGTCGCCGCGTGTCCTGGCCCGCCACCAGGACGACGCTCCCGCGCGTACCGACTAATCCACCCTAATCGAATTCCTGCGAGCGCACTCGCCGGCACTCGGCAGATCGAGATAGAGGCGAGCGAGTGTCGCCGGCCATTAGTGCGCTCGCGCGCGCTGCTCTCCACCGGAGGATTAAATTATGTAATTAAAGGACTCCTTCTCTCTCTCTCTCTCTCTCTCTCTCTCTCTCTCTCTCTCTCTCTCTCTCTCTCTCTCTCTATCTGTCTCTCTCTCTCTCTCTCTGTCTTTGCCGCGTCATTCGTCGCGTCTCCCGTCTCGATTTTAGAATCCCACCAAAGCGACTTTCGAGTGGTAACTCTACGCTCCGCAATACAATTCGACGCGCAAATCCCCCTCCCTCCCCGCCCTACTGCTGACTAAAGCCGCAAAAGTCAGACAATAGAAGTGCAGAGCTAATCACGCCGAGCGTGCCGTTTATCGCGCGCTGTTGCCTGTCGTCGCGAGCGAGCGAGCTCGCGAAATATCTTTTCGCCGAGCGCCGAGAGACACATCGAGAGAGAGAGAGAGAGAGAGAGAGAGAGAGACCTACTCGCCAAGCTGATAAACTGCTCTCGCGCGACCATGAATTATCACGTGCAGCGGACGACCAGCTGTAACGCGCTCTCGGCTCGCTCTCCTACCAGCGACGTGATGAGGCGGCGAGCGCGGGCTGAGTTATGAAATCAATTAAGACTATCGATTTGATCACCGTGGAAAATGACGAGGGACTGCCGCGCTCGAGAGTCGCGCTGCCCCATGATCGATGGTCCTCGTCTCCGAGCGCGTCTTCCCCGCGGCTTTCATCGGAAACGTATCGCGGCGGGAGCGTGCCGGCGCAATCGTCCTGTCGCGCGCGCTGATGCTACCGGATGATTCTATTAATTATCGCGCGAGATACAACGAGGTGGATTTCCGAGCGTCGGGCAAGAATTTCGCGTCGACGGGGTGATTGGGTCGCGCGGGAATAAAAAAAAAGTCTTTGAGATGTCGCGATGAAAATTCCAGCCGCTGCGGATTCTCCGAAGCGCGCAACCGCGCTCGCGTTGCGGCCCGCGGACGAGACGACGCGGCGTAATTAATCAATTGTTCACACCTCCCACACACACACACACACACACACACACACACACACACACACACACACACGTTTCCTTTCCGGCCCGTCTCTCCTTCTTCGGCCTCCCCCTCCCTCTCGCCGCCGCAACGTCGCGAACGCCTAGCGCAATTAATCACCTCGTGGCGATTACTAACTGTCCGACCGTATTAACGAAGCAATCGTCTGCGGATTCCTTCCACGCATCCGCCGCACGACCCGCAGCAGCCCCCTCGCGCCTCGGCGATCCGCGGGAGTACAAAAAGCCCAATTGGATTCTCCCTCTCTAGCGCGTTGTTGTAATTTCGTACGCTCTCTCTCTCTCTCTCTCTCTCTCTCCCTCTCCCCCCCCTCTCTCTCTCTGTCTCTCTCTCTCTCTCTCGAGGCTCTCGTTGGCCGGCCGCCTGGTAGTTCTTGCACGAAAACGAGAACGGACGCACAAACGCAGCCTCGAGAGAGATCCACGTCCGAGCAACGACGAGCAACGCGCGCGTCTCGCCGCGATTTGTTGTATACGCGTGATAATGAAAGGCCGTGTCCCATATTCGCGCGGACACGCTCGCGCGACAATAACAAGCAAAGGGGGGGGGAGGGGCACGATACACAACGGGGAGGAGACAAGGGACCGCCGCCGATGGCTCGTAATGAATGGACCGTTCGCGCCTCGCCCACGCGTCTCTCTTTCAGCCGTTCGGCCAACGCCGCGCGATTATCACCGCGAGATCTCCTACGAGGAGGTGGCCGGGCGATAATTAATTACTCTGAGTGATCGAGGGCCGTCGATCTTACCGGGAGCGCCGGGTCTTCGTCTCGGGAGTGCCGCGCCAATTTGTCAGAGTAGTTGTGCACGCGCGCTTTTCTACCCGAGCGCCCAGACGCGCTTACTTCCCCGGCCGAGAGAGAGAGAGAGAGACTTCCGCCGCGGCGCGGTTCCGACTCGTTGTTATTCCGCGGGAAACTCGCGGCAGGAAGAAGCGACGCGTCAGGAACAGCCTCGCGTTTCCTCGCGCGTCGGAGCGCGTCTCTTTCTCTGTCGCTTTCGCTCTTTATCGCTCTCTTCGATCTGTCTGTCCACCTCTTCGAGTCTAATCAGATTTACCATTCATCCCTCGTTAAGGATGAATAGTAAATCACTCTCATCGCGTCTCTATTTATATATAATTTCGCCAAAGCCCTCTCGGGAGAGCGCGCGGAGGAGAGCGAACTGGACGAGTGCGAATCACGCTGGATGATAGCGCTTCAAAGTTCGAAGCTAACAGAGAGAGAGAGAGAGAGAGAGAGAGAGAGAGAGAGAGAGAGAGAGAGAGAGAGAGAGAGAGAGAGAGAGAGAGAAATGGCGAGTACGAGCCTGCGGCGGGAGAACCGAGTCGTTGATAGCCTTCGGGTAGAGTTAACAACGATCCGCGCTTACACCGCTCGTCCGGAGATACAATCGGCCGGAGTCTCGCCGAGTGCCGTGTAAAACGGTTCGCGGATAAATATTTTAGCGCGGATGATGAAGGTGTTTTCCAAGCGGGATGCTAATCGGCGGGCGCGCGCAACCGGAGCCGGGATCGTGTCGAGTGTCTCCTCGAACAAATCGCGCTCGACTTTGCGAGGCGCGCAAGGCGCGACAAGGCGCGATTGAAGTTAGCGCGAGCGCGAGAGCGAGAGTGAGAGCGAGAGCGAGAGCCGCCGCCGCCGCCGCCGCCGTCGCTTTTCCCTCAACGCCCTGTCCCCAACACACTCCCGGCTAAAGGCGCTCTTTGTATTCCCTCGAGGGGCGGCATTCGTGTCTCTATATGCGCATCGCCGCGATGCAAAACAGACAGGCGCAACAACGGCGGCGATAATGCATGCGCGAGCGCGACTCGGCGACTCGGAGGAACAGTTGGCGCATTGATTAGTATTGCGAAAATCGCAGCCTGCTGTCGTTACCGGCTCGCGGAGAAATGCGAGGAGACCGAGATGAATGTCTTCCCGCGCGCGGAATAGTGATCAGAGGCCGCGAGGGGAGACGCGGCCTTTTCACTCATCCTCCTCTCTCGACGCAGAACGAACGCTTACGGACGCGTATGCGAGCGTAATTATTATTACCGCACAATAGCACCGCGCGTGGTAATTTCACGGGGGAATACGCTCGCCGCTCGTACACACATCGAACGCGTCTAATAGAATATTCGTGAAAAAGATGAAAAAAGGAGAGGGAAGAAGAAAATCGCTCGAGACGCTTTCCGCGTCTCTCGCCATCTATTCATCCTCTCCGATCTATTCTCACTCGCACACCTCACGCGCCGCGAAATCGCCTTTCCCGGAAACGACGGATCAACGCGAGACGCGTTGATCTCGCGGACCTTTTCGGAGGCATCACGTACCGGGTGGCCCCGTACGAAGAGGGCACACCGGTGCCGCACCTGCCAGGTCATTAGGGTATAAGCGGCAGGTAGAGTGTAGAATCTCCGAGACTCTCTGGGAAGAGGAGACACGGATCTTTGTCCCCCTCTCGTTCCTATTTTCTCCCCCCCCCCTCTCTCTCTCTCTCTCTCTCTCTCTCTCTTGCTTACTCTCTCTCGGCCGGATGAGAGAAAACGTGGTAGGGCGAGGCCATGAGAAGTGGAGGAAAGGCGCGAGACGAGGAAGGGGCGAATCGAGCGAGAAAGAGGAGGAATCCTGGTCAGCTCGAGCGGGGAGGGCCAAGGGGGAGCTGACACAGGAGGAGGAGGAGGAGGAGGAGGAGGAGGAGGAAGAGGAGGAGGAGGAGGAAGAGGAGAAGAAGAAGAAGAAGAAGAAGAAGAAGAAGAAGAAGCAGAAGAAGAAGCAGAAGAAGAAGCAGAAAGGCGCATCGGGAGAGGACCCGGGAGGAGGTACCCGTCACGAACTGCGGGCTAATTGTCCGGGAGATTGCTCCTGCAGCCTGCTGTGCGCGCTGCTGCTGCTGCTGCTGCTGCTGCCGCCGCAACGGCGGCGGCGGCGGCGGCGGCGGCGGCGGCTGCCGCTGCCGTCTGTCCTGCACGTTGTTTCCTCGACCTTAAGGCAACCTCCGGGCGTCCTTAAGATCTTGATCCCGCTGGAGATCGACCGGGTCTCCGATCGCGACGGGGATGGGATTATTGTTTCGCGGGGATGGATTTACGTCGGCGATTTCTGGCCTGTCCGTAATTGTAATTGATGGCAGGCTGCTAGCGTAATTAACCCCCGCCCGGATACCCGCGGCGGTTTCGATTAGGCGAAAGGTCACGCGTGACCGTGACCGGGTGAGGGGCGAAACTGGAAAACTACGATGCGTCTAATTCGCGCTCGATATTCGGACTCGTTCTCGGGGAAAGGGCGTGGATTATATCTGGATTATGTTTTCGCCGCGCACGATAATATCGCGGGGAAATGGCGCGGCGAAGCGTGATGCCAGCTCGCCGCGAAACGATTCCCGACAGTTTCGGGAATCGGGAGATCGACGCCGCGGGAATTTTTCACCGCGAGCGCGCGCTCGCGGGAACAAAAGTTCCCGTCGCGGCGGGAAAGTGCCAGGGATACCGCACTGGGAAAAATGTATTGTTGCGTGAACCAAAATTTTGTTGTAACAACAAAATAATTTGGTTAAAATATGCCCAACAAAATTGTTTAGTTCCTCACAAACAAATATCTTGTTTGATCACGGTTTGTTCGTATGACATAATACTTTTGTTATAGCGAGCAAAAAGCTTAAGCTATATGAATTTTGTCAAAAATACTATAATTTTTTATTAATATATAAAATTTAAATTTTAGTGCACGGAAAGACAAAACCAGTATCCATCGGGCATTATTTTAGTTTATGTAAAATAATATTTCGTTGATACGTAATTTTTACGGATGAAATAACTAAAATGCTAAATTTTTATATACAAAGTCTAAGAATAAAATCATTTTTGGTCCAGAGAACAAAGCAGAAAAATATATTTAGTTGAGACAACTAAATATTTTGTTATATAAAACAAGACATTTGGTTGCTGTTAAAAAATGCCTCGACTAAACAATTTTGTCAGAGATACAAAATTTTTTTTCCCGAGTGCGCGACCTTCTGTTTCCGGGTAAGAGCGAGAGCGCTCGCGTGCCGCGCGTATATCTTCGTCTACTCGCGCCCTCCTGCCGCGCCCCCACTGTGTCACCGAGAGGCCGAAGCCGAGGAGAAACGCGAAATTTCTCTGTATCCCGCGCGCGAGACGTCGCGCGATCGATCGACGTCTCGCGATCTCTCTCCCGAGGAACGCTTCCTGGCGCACGACCGCCGGTCTCGCGAGGCCCCGATCTTTTGCTCCCTTCCCCTTCGCCGAGCCTCACCTCGCGACGTTTCTTCCGCGACCACGAGACTCCGAGTGTGTCTCTCTCGTCTCTCGGATAAGAAACACCGTCGAAGCGTGTTGCCTTTCAGAGATTTATCGTCATTGCGTAATATGCATAAATTTTCGCGCGGACGTCACGAGGAAATATTGTCCTCGAGGAAATATATCGCCTTTTGATTGATGAAGGAGACGACGGTTGTTGTAGTCAAGGCCGACGATTCTGGAGCGCCTTGCATGTTAATGATGAGCGTTAAGATCAACGTCAACCGAATGCGCTTTCCTTCGACGATCGCCGGAGGAAATAAACGATCGAATGGCCCCGAGAGCTCTCGCGTGTCTTTTAACGCGCGCGTTTCGCCCGGTGGAATCGAGCCTCGCCTATAAATCGTCGCCGGTGGTTTCGCAGGTAAGGAAAGCCATGACGACGCGTGGATAACCTCAGTCCGCCTCGGAGCGGCGTTTCGGTACGACTCACGTCGCGCGATTTACTGTCCCCGCTGTCGCGGCGATTGCGCGGAATTGCACCGCGCCTAAACGTTCACCCCGTAAATTTCGCGAGCGCAGCGTCGCGCATCGACGTCGACAGAAAAAGTCTCGACAATATTGAGATAACCAGCTACGCGAACGACTCTCTCTCCAGGTGCAACTCGCTCGCTCGCACTCACGCGATCACGAATCATAAATCCCAAAGGCCCGAAGGCGCAAATGGAAATCTCGATCTCGGCGAAGAGGCCGGCCACTCGGAGTAGGGATGGGCTTCGTCAAAAAAAGCATCTTCAATTTAATCGATTATCAAAAAAATCGTTTTGGCGTAATCGATATTTTCCTAAAAATATCGATATTTTTAATCGATGTTTTTACAACAATAAATTAATATATTATTAAAACCTCAAAGACCCCTTCGCAATGGCTGCGAGCATAAGCTTATATAAGAATAAGGCTGTAAGCGAAGTTGCTACAAGAAATAAACAAATTAAAGTCGGTTGTTCTTATCAGTTGTCGGTTGTTCAGTCGACTGTTGTTGTTGCTTTACTTTTTACTGTTTACTGTTACAGCTTTATCTTTGCAGCTACTGCAGACGGGCCTTAATAGTAGCGAACAAATTCCCTAGTGACAAAAATTTTGTAACGAATCTAGTAATATAATCGGTCCCAAAAATATCGGTCTGATGATCGATTTTTCAAGAAAATAAGAATCGACGCTCGTTTCATCGATCGATATTTGCCCGTCACTAACTCGGAGTAACACCACTCTCCTCCGCCGTTCCTCCACTGCGCCCCCCCCCCCCCACTGCGACTCGATCCATTATTTCCCTCGCAAGTTTCCCTCTCGCGGTATCCCGAAATAAATCACTCCGATCCCCCGCGAAATTTGCGACCCGACCGCAGGTCGGCGTCCTCGATGTAACAGCGAAGCGCGGACACGTGGAGAGCACAAGTCGACCAACCAACCCCGCCTCGTCTAATCGCCCAGCTCGGTCCAAGCTTAGCCGACCGAAATAAAGACCGCTCATATTTACCGTCGAATTATCGACGCGACGCGAACGAGCCGGTCTCTCGGCCAGGTATCTCGGCCGCTTCGTGCGCTCGACTACTACCGGCCCGTGCAAATACAGGGCACCAAACGCGCGCGCATCACGTGTATCGAGCAACGACGTACGTACATGATGCACGTCTACACACGCACAGCAGACAGACAGACAGACAGACAGACAGACAGACAGACGGACAGACGGACACACACTCGCCTCGAACGGCGCTCGCGCGATTCAACGATGGGCGGCGCAGCGGATAGCCGACGCGCGTAGCAGGAGTTCGGCCCAATGACGGAGCTCACGGCCAGTCAGCCAGTACTAATTAACCGTGGAATGCTGTATCTAGATTGAAATCTGGGTGACCCGACGCCCCGGGGCCGCCACCTTGGGGCTCAACCTCGGGGCTTCGTTCGGAGCTCTCCGGGGTTCAGCGGCTCGGCCGAGATGAGGAGCTGCGCGCGGCAGCCAGCCACCGGGGCTAGAGTGAGTTACCCGCGCTCTGGTGCTGCTACCCACACACCCTGCGCTGCCGGCAGCGCGGCTCGTGCGTGTGCGCGACCTCGCGTTCAACGGCGATCCGGACCAGATCCATTTGCGCGGACTGTTATGGAAACGCAGTCGCGCTCACGACCGACGATGACCGCGCGACGACGATGTCGGTCAGCCTCAGTCTCTCTCTCTCTCTCTCTCTCCCCCTCTCTCTCTCTCTCTCTCTCTCTCTCTCTCTCTCTCTCTCTCTCTCTCCGTCGCGAAACGCGCCGATACGCGGCGGCGGCGTGCGCCGGATGTGTGTGCGAAGCGGCATTTCAGCTGATTTAGATTCAACGAGCCACGCTCGTTTGGGAAACGACTCGGGGAGAAGCGCCAAGAGAGTTCTCTCGCTGATAACGCGCGCGGCTGTCGGCGGGGTCGAGAGATCCTCGGGGAATATGCGAGACGAGCGAACATTTCGCTGTGTTCCCCTCATCAAGACAGATCGACCGACTCGTTTCCCCCCTCCGTCCTCCCGTCATCGTTCGCGAACTTGACGCTGATCTCGAGCGATCGCGCGCAAGCAACAATCGCGAAAACGCGCGTTTGTGCAACGGGATCGATTCTCGCGCGGGAAACAATGAAATCCACATGGTGGAAGGGGCGTTGCGTAACGACGAGGGGGCCGCCGACATGCCGATCGCGGCGGATAGATAATTCGTTTTGCGCGGAACGCGTTCGAACGGCTAAAAGGAGGGGAAAAAACGGGGAAGAGGGATGGGGGAGGGGGGAGGGGGGGCGGGAAAGAGAGTATCGTAATCAACGCTGGCTGTGTTACAACGCTGGGCCATTATACCGCGGCCGGTATATATCGCGCACACGATCGTAAAGGTCACCACGTTATTTTATCCGGCCGCTATCTGCCGCGCATGCGCGGTGGTAACCTTTATGATCGATATCAGTGATCTCATTAAACGTTAACAATAAAATGTCGTGATACCGTGACCTATTAGCATATTACCGCGTCGATATTAACTCGGCGCCGACACCGGCGGATATCGATTCTTCTACCCTCGTCGGTCGATCTTATCTTTCGCGCGATCGAGATTACGCGCGTCTAACGCGCACCGAGGGCTCTCTCTCTCTCTCTCTCTCTCTCTTTCCCCCTCTGTCTCTCCTGCTCGGCAACAGCCCCCGCGATCCCGTTTAATTAGTTAATCGGATCGCCGTTCTTTCGACGCTTAACAACCGACCGAGGCTGGCCGGCTCGCCGACACCGACGGCTCTCGCATTAATCTGCCTCGCCGATATAATGAAGTCTTTTTATCGCGAGACCGGTATATCCGCGATGGCAAAAGTGCCAGAGGTTGCCCGCTAAGGTAACGCCGCGCGTACGCCGCCGTTTTTTCTACGTTCACGCGTCGTCGAGCACGAGATCATAGGTCGGTGGACAGATCGAGGAATCCACTTATCGTCGTTCAAACGCGTTAACACGCTCGCTCGCTCGCTCGCTCGGACTGAGGATTTTATTCGCGAGAAACAAGCCGCCGCGCGCCGCCGGTCGCATCGCCACGCGCGGGAAATCCACCGACGGAAAACGCGCGAAACGCTCGGCCGCTCGCTCGCGCTCGCGCTCGCGCTCGCGCGCGCGCGAGGCAACGACCCGACACAACAATCCGCCATAACTCACGCGGCGCGGCTCCGGTGAAAAATCCCGCGGCCCGGTGTAATATAATTTAGATAATGACGCGATAGAACCGCGGCGCATCAATCTGACCGGTAATAATCGGCTGCCACTTCCTCAAGAAATCCATTACCGCGCGCCGTCGATGATTTAGTCCGGATCATTACAAAAGCCGGCACCCACCTCGTCGCCGCGCCACGATCGTGTGTCCCGAGCGCGACGGTGTGTGTCGGCGTCAAAGAAGCGGGGCGTGCGTATAAATTTCGATGCTGCGGTGCGACCAGGTCGTTTCGCACGGATTTCCATCGACCGGGTATCGGACGCACCGATCGAGACGACTTTGCGGATAAAGCGAGACGAGAGAGAGAGAGAGAGAGAGAGAGAGGAGGGGGGTCAGATCCGAAGCGATATTTCATCGTCGACGAGGCTGGCCGGCCGGCCACGCGAGGTCGAAATAAAGCGAGGATTCAATAGCGCGGTTGACGCGAATAGATAACGCGATAGAGCCTTGAAATATCGGCCGACGATTAAGTTCGCGTTTTGTAACGTCGTTGAAACGACCGCGCGCCGCGCTGAACCGTCGCCGAGGAGGCGGGAGGTTTTCCGCGCGCGGGTTCTATCGCGCAAAGAGCGCGGCTAATAATCCTCTCTGAGGAAATATCCCTGCCTCCGCCGACATGGTCCGCTAATTCCCGCGAGTCGAGATCGGCGCGCACGCGGTGAATACGCGCGCGCTTGGCAGTATTTCAGAATCATAAAACGCGAGCGTGAAACGCGATCACGCGCGCGCGCGCGCGCGAGTTTAGGCCTCTCCGCGTAGAGTAAGGCCCGAAGAATCTGTCCTTCACGGTTCACGTGCGTTCCTGCGGGTAAAGCTGTCACTTTTGCCTCGCGTTAAATTACACGGGCTTTCCTACTACGAGAGAGAGAGAGAGAGAGAGAGAGAGAGAGAGTTTTCTACACAAGGCAGGTCTCTGTCCGTGAAAAATCTCAACTAGAGTATCTCGTGTGTGCCAGTATATCTCATGTCAAAACGTCTATCGTTTCTGATCATCGGTAAAAATCTGAGTCGAGACACAGCTGTCTCTGTGCGTTATTGCGTCCCCTCCCGGTATCTACGTTCATCCTTACTCGTATCACCCTCCGTATTCACTCGAATTTTCACCGAGAGACGACACGCCGCACAGTGGGCCGCCAGATGACATTCCTTGGTTCAAAATTGTCTGGAGACCTGAATTTCCAACCGATCATCGACAGCAATGGACGAGAGGTTGATCCTGAATAAAATCCGAAGAGATCTGTCTTGCCAAAATTAAAAAAGGATTTTTCTTCTCGAATTACTAGCCCCAAAAGAGGAAAAATTATCGTTAAACGCGAGAAACTTGTGAAATACTCATTATTCGACACTTAACATTATTTCTATTTAACGTTATTTCTATCTAATAGCGTATTCAGCGGATTGAAACTATGAAACCAATCAACAGACACCTCGAGATTTACCGATCTTGAGCCGGAAACTCATTAACCGAGAACTCGTATGCCCAAAATACAAAAGCATCGAATATAGACCCGTTAAGCACAAAACCGAGGGATTTTGAGTCTTAAGCCCGTCAACCTAGGAATCTATCAATCCGAGAAAGCTTTTTAGCTCGTGGATGCACGAAGCCGTATATATTTAGAGCCGCGAACAGTCCAAGGACCCAATCTAGCCACAGCTCGAGAACCTAACAATACTCGACGTTGAATATTCAGCTATAAAACATTAAGTTCGAGTCTAGAAACGCCGAATGTCGAATGGCTGAATTACTTTCTTAACGTGGGCTGAAATGACGAGCTTTGAAATTCGGAGTTTTCTCAAAGCAGATTATAAGCTCCGAGTTCTCGCATTTAGTATCCACAGGCTCGAACTCATCGAGGTCGAACCCAAGACACTGCACTTTAAACGATAAACTTTTCAGACAAACCCTAAACCGATGAACCGATAATCTTTTCGAAATTTCGGCTAGACAGGGATCAACCTCCAATCCATCGGTGTCGATGATCGTTTGGAAATTCAGGCCTCTAGAGAATTTTCAGCCAAAAAATGTCACCTGGCGCCACTGTGCGTCGGGCCGCTCCTCCATATCGGCGATTTTATCGCGTTAATCGTCGCGTTAAAAAAGGAAAGGTTCCGTAGCCCCGGTGCGCGCGTCGCGCACGTGTGCGTCGCGGCCGCGAGAGGAGTCATCCCCGCGAAGTTGACGGTTCGACACGGTCGTAAAGCCGCGGGCCACGGCACCGTACGTGGACAACCGCCGGGTTAAGTTGTCACCGTGGCCGCGGTATCGCCTCGTAAGAGGCGAAGCGGACTGGCGCGGGAACATTAAGCGTGGAATCATCCTGAAATATGGCCAGATAAAAACAGCAGGCTACGACCCGCGGGACGTGCCTGTAGTCAGGTCGGGTTACGCATCGACTTTACAAACGACTGACCTCCAGCGGGCCGTGGCCGGCCCACGAGATTCGAGGTCGGGACCACGAGAGGCGGGCGATGACGAGAACTAAAGAGCCGAAGGGACGCCCGAGAGAGAGAGAGAGAGAGGGAGAGAGGGAGGGAGAGAGAGAGAGAGAGAGAGAGAGAGATCCACTCGCGCGGACGGACCGCGCGAGGCCGACCGCGAGAAATATCTCTCCGCTCTCCGAGAACTTTGACCCAACAACCAGCAGAAAACTGCGTCTGCGCGCTGCGTGCGTTTACCGAGACGAAAAATTTCTTCGCGAGGAAACTGCGTGCGAGAGAGAGAGAGAGAGAGAGAGAGAGAATGGGAAAAGCCAAAAAGTAGAAACAAATTACAAATAAATTATACACGCCGCGATTTCTCTCGGGGTGAGATGAGTGAACGAAGCAAGCGCGACGCGGCGACCAGTCTCGCTTAGCGCGATCCGCGTCCCCGCTCGCTCTACTTCCGCTTAGGAGTGCTCAGGCTCAGGGCACCGTTCTCGCTGGCATCGCGCTCGCTCTCGTAGCCGCGAAGACGGACGAAACGAGCGTGTAAACGTCGCGTATTTCACGCCGATGAAAACCGCACGGATCATTACGGCCGATCGCGGTGGGACGAGGAAATTCAGCGCGCTGCGGTCGCGGCCGAGTGCACGCGGCTCAGCCGGAGGGAGCCAAGACGGCGAGACCGGAAGAAAACGAAAAAAGTCGGAAGAAGAAGACGCGGGGAGAAGAGAGACCGGTCGGCGGAGGATTTCGAAAATTCTCCACGCACGAGAGCGTCCGCGGGATTGGCGTGTCGTTCGGGATATAAACGAGCCAACGTTGAGCCGCGCGTTCGCCGCATGAATTTACAGGACTCGCCAGCCAGCCAGTCCACCCTGCACCGGAGAGCTCGCGAGATTAATTACGAGACCTGACGCAGCGTCAGCTACATCGCCACCGGGAAACAAGACCTCGAGGAACTAATTCATTTCGGCAACAACGTGTCAGCGTTTTTTACGAGGATTCTCCCGAAACGCGCTCTCCCGACGTCGTGATCTCTGGTCTCACGTGGATGACGAAGAAGGGCAGGAGGAGGAGGAGGAGGAGGAGGAAAATGATGAAAACGAAAGAGAAGAGGAAAAGAAGAAGAAGAGGAAAAGAAGAAGAAGAAGAAGAAGAAGAAGAAGAAGAAGAAGAAGAAGCGGTAAACGAGAAGAGTTAGAGGAGAGCGTTACGTTTACGCCCACCGAATCGTACCCTCCGAGTATTCAGCCGAGAAGATGGTAGAGAAGGAGGCAGAGACGAAGAGAGAGAGAGAGAGAGAGAGAGAGAGAGAGAGAGAGAGAGAGACAGACAAAGAGAAAGAGAGAGAAATATTAGGGGTCCGAACGGGCATGCCTTTACGATACCGTCCTTCGCCATAAACGTCACGTATCTTTGGCTAAAGAGAACCCGTGCCGCGGCGCCCCTCGCGCGCTCACCGTGCCTTTATTAACGACGTGACTCCGTCGACTTCCGGGACCCCGAACGACCCAAGGGGACTCTCGACGGACGGACTCTTCTCCCCGAGGAGCGCCTCGGAGGAGGAAACAAAAGAGACCGCGGTATGGGGCGCCGCGAGAGGCGGCGCCGCCGCTCGCGTTTGTTCCATCCGAAAACAATTACGTCGCTAAAAGGGACGATCGGGGTCGGCCTGTCGGTAGCGGGAGCGTTCGACGAGAAACCGGAGAGGAGACCCGGAGGACTCGTGAGCGGCGCAGGACCGGTTTCAGAAAAGCGCGCACGAAAGCGAATTGTCCTCGGCTCGAGTTTATTTATCGGACTGCGCACGCGGGGAAATCGCGCGCCGAGGAGATGACGGAGATAGATACAGCCGGAGGTAGGATGACGATGGCGAATGAGTCACGCTCGTTTCGTCGCGACGTTCGATCGTGCTCTCGTGCGCTCTTCGCCTAAATTTATGTCTCTTATTCGTCAGAGTAACGTCGCGGCAAGTCGCGATCGGCAAAAAGATGACGATATCTCTAACCAATGCCGCGATCCTCGCTTATTTCCCAAAGATCGGCTGAGAACGTGGAAATTCTGAAACGTAGAAAAGCTACTAAACTCTCTGCCTTCGAGCGCAAAGTCGCGAGAGTTCGATTCTTTGAAGCGCGCGGCTCCCTCAACGCGCTGCGTTATCGAGGCAGCGTTATCGGCGACTTCATTTCGGGCGCGCACGAGCAGCTTTCAGCATGCGGATACGAAAATACGACGTTCGTCGTGCGAGTCGTGCGACGATTTCTCGGTTCTGCTCGGCTCTCGCGGGGAAAGAGAGAGAGAGAGAGAGAGACAGAGAGAGAGAGAGAGAGAGAGAGAGAGAGAGAGAGAGAGAGAGAGAGAGAGAGAGAGAGAGAGAAAGAGACAGAAGAAGCTCAGGAGGGCCCGGTGTCTCCCGATTAAGAGCGAGCTTGCGTTCCAAGGTGCTCGTAACGCCGCTCTAAGAGCCCGTACCTGTCCACGGCCGGGTAATACCTGAAAACATGTCTCTATCACGGAGGAGAATCTCCCTCGTCCGGTAACGCCTTCGCATAAAACCGACGTTTTATCCCGTCTCCGGCGGCCGCGACGTGTTTACGGCGTTTCTATAGTCGACGGCGCAATAACGAGGGGGCACGGGTGGACCGCGGGGTAAGGGGAACGCTTGTTCCTCGGGTGTGGGGTAGAATATTTTCACGGGGCGGCATCTAAATTAAGAGACGGCCGAGCGTAAGGTGGCGCCGACGAGAGCAAGAGAGAACGAGAGACCGAGAGAAAGACGAAGCGCGCGTGCACGAGAAAGAGAGAGAGAGAGAGAGAGAGCGGGCTTTTTCTACCCTTTTCCGGTTTCTCGTTGGAGATCGCGCGCGCGCGCGCAGAGGCACAAATACGAGTCCTGCGACATCTTTGGGATGCAACGAGCCTTAAGTGTCCCCCTCCTCCTCCTCTCCTCTTCAATTTCTGCGCTCGAGTCGCTGTCGCGTCCGCCGCGTTATGGCTCCTCCGCGTCCGGCCGGTCGCACATCTCAGCCAGGAGAGTCGCGGCCAAGAACGACTTGTTCGATCGAAAGACTCGCGGCTTGTCTAATTAGATCGCTAGTTTACGGCCGACTCGCGGCGCACTCGCGAGATCGATGCGCCCGATCAACGACACGGAGGCCGATTCAAGTCTCGACGCGACTCGGAAAGGCTCGCGTCGCGGCCAATTGCAATCCACGCTGGGATTATCCGAGCATGCTTCGCGAAGAAGGACGACGCTTTGTATTCCGTCGGCGTCTCGTCTGGGTCGTCATACCGACACGCCACCGACGACAGCGTGCCAGAGACTTCGTACTTGGTAAGCAGACGTGCCAGCGCCACGTCTAAATATGCTCAAAGCCGCGCGCGCGCGGTGCCGTCGGTCGCACGGCTAAACACGAGAGCCCTTTGATCCGAGCGTACTTTCCACGTCGCTCGGTACGGCGAGCCGATCAAACTCTCTCGTCGTCAAGAGTCGTGTTCGCGTCGCGTCGCGTCGCGTCGCATTTGTCAAAGCATATGAAAATCACGGTCAAAGCAGAGGAAACGGATCAGCTCCGCGGTAATACCTATGCAAAGAGATTGCGCTCACGCGCCTCTCTGGCCACCGGCATAAACGAGCGATTAAATCAAATCTCGATCTCGCGAGTCGAGACAATAGCATCCCCCCTCTTCCCCCTCTTCCTTCTCTCCTCCGGAAAGAAAGGATCCACGGAACCGCGCTGTCAAGCGCGATCAATATCACGGCGCATTTGCGCGAGCGAAGGGATCACGATATGTGAAACCCGAAGCACGGATCCGACGTCGGAAACCGCCCCGCGAGAACCGACCCGCCGGGGGAGGCTGTTTCGAAGGACAGGGGGACGCCCCGGCAAGCTGGACGGAATTTCGCCGGACTCGTTCGTATTCAAAGCGCCGTTTGATCGACAACGATCTCGAGTGGCCGGGCTACTCGCGCGAAAGAGATTTGCCGTGGCGATTGGAACGTTACTCACGCCCGTGGAGATCAACGGCGGCGGCGGCGGCGGCGGAGCGTCGTCGCAAAAAGACTTTATCCCCCCCTCCCCCCCGCGCATGTCATTTGCATCCTCAGACGTCGGCGAGGTGGCATAGTTATACATCGACTTCGCACATCGCGAGCTAGCTACTTTGCTCTCCCGGGAGAGCTTCCACTCTGCGGCTCGCTCGAGTCTCGCTTTGCGGATTTCTCTCAGCGATCGTTTCCATATGCGAGATCGATGGATCGCGAGCATTCTCTCGCGTCACGCAATCAGCTGACCTTCGACGGCCAGCAGCGGAAGAATCGATGACAAGGAAGCTAATCCGATTGCATTCGGAAAGTTGCCAATTGCAACGACCGATCGGCCAAGAGCTCAAAGTCGCTCCAAGAGTTTCTCTCGTTGCTGAGTTGCCTACCGGTGGCCCACCCAATCTTTCGATCTCGCGACGTGTCCCGCCGGTGAAAAAACAAATTGCTTCCCATTGAGACGCAGCGGAGCGTCTACGCCGTGATAAAGCGTCATCGAACTTTCGCACGGACGCTTTATCGCGGAAGCACGCGCAGGAGTCCTCTCTATCTTAATGGCAATCGGAAGCTCGCAGAGCAGTCTCGGAGAGACGAGCGAGACGAGCCGGACTATCGCTTCGCACCAACCTCGTTTTCGAGCACCTTGTGCGGCACCTGCGAATCATTCTCGCAGGTCACCATGTGAGCAGCAAATGATAGCGCGCGCGCGCGGAAGGCAGAGTTATCGAGAAGCTGTCTCTCCGCTCGAATTGTCGGCAACGGTAATTCCGAGTCACTCGAAGCAGCGTCACAATTGACTCGATTCACGAGCGCGTAATTCTTTCTCTCTCTCTCTCTCTCTCTCTCTCTCGCGCGTCTAATCGTCTCGGGATTATCCCGTTGATTATTCCGCATCATTTATCTCGCGAATCTCGCGAGCTGGCCGCGAATCCGCTGGCGCTTGACTCGCGCGGAAAAAGTCCCCCGTCAAAGTCGAAAGAAATTGTCCTTTCTCCACGAGGGATCGGATTGCAAATATCCCGGAGTTTCTCGCCCGTATAGCATTACATTGGGGAAGCGTCTCTCTAATCGCGCGAGTGTTAAAGGTTGCTGTCAAGGAATATCGATGGACGGACGGATGTACAGCGCGCGCGCGCGCGCGCGCGCCGAGTGAAAATGCCATTTCCGCGCATAATGCGGCATTATTCGAGCCCGCAGCCTGTGCAACGGGGAAGCGAGCGCGCATAAATAAACATCTTGTCGATAAAGTAAATAAACGTTGCGTTTAATAAGATCGCACGAGAGCCGGAAGGGTCGGCCAGCCAGCCGACCGTCACCGTAATCACGCAGCTTTGCGCGCGTCACGACGTGTTCTCGCCGCCGACCTACATATATTTTTCCAGCCGGCCGAATAATGGAACCCGCGGATTGTTTATTGTACTCCGCGCACCGGCAGGCAGTCGCCCCCTCGTCCCCTCCCCTCAAGCCCCGGAGTTCCTCTTCCCGCGATAGATCCCTGCGCGCTCGGCCGTCGCGGACGCGGAGCCCCCTCTGACCATCTGTCATTTGTCGGTTGAGATTTTTCGACGCGTCCGGCCGTTCTGAATGGAGAAGAGAGAACTCGTCTTCTTCGCTCGATGGCTCGTTATCGACAGCAAACTCGCCACTCGTCCTCGCACGTCCTGGCGGCGCGTTAATAATAATGTCAGGTAGACCGTGCGCTCTCTCTCTCTCTCTCTCTCTCTCTCTCTCTCCCTTTTTCCCTGTCTTCCTTTCTTTCCCTCTCCATCCTCTCTCTCTCTCTCTCTCTCTCTCTCTCTCTCTTTCTCTCTCGATTCACGAACGCCGGAGAGTGTTTCCCGAAAGATAAACGCGTGCCGTGCGCGCACTCGGCCGGCGCTCCGGCATTCAACGATTCGCACGGGCAATTAAGCGACGTGACTCGCGCGATTCCCGATATGAAAACGTCATGACGCGATTAAGGACTTCCCCTGTCACCTGTTGGAACGACAGGGTGTCCGAGGGACTTGTTGCCGCGCGCGTGTCGCCGCGGACGAGGTGGAGGGAGGGAAGAGCGACGCAGGAACGCGCGCCGTCCGTTTACTTTCGAGAGCGCGGGCGCGTGCGATTCCGATCTCGAGGAGCGAAGATCGAGACGGTGGACGAAGGAAGGTGGATGAAAACCCAGTCGCGCCAGACTCCGTCGCGATTACGTGATGAAAATAAAAAGAGAACAAGTGAAAAAAGGGAGAGAGAGAGAGAGAGAGAGAGAGAGAGAGAGAGAGAGAGAGAGAGAGAGAGCACAGCGAGATTCAATGTTTTATTGACAAGTGTTTGATAGCAATAAAGCCGCGGCCTCTTAACGTCCACTTGGAGATCGTTTCTCGTTACGATGATTACGGGGTACCTAGATACGAACGGAAACTACGTTGATACTGGTAGTTGCGCCCAACATCGAAACACCGTCGATCCCGCCCGCGGTCGGCGTCGCGATCGCCCTGCCCTTTCGCTGTTTATCAAATGGACGCAGCCGTCGATAAGCGCGACGCCGTAATGATCCCGCGCCGCCGTTTCGATCAGGACGGCCGATCAAACGAGAGCGTGATTCCGACGTGAGCGCGATTCTGCGGTGCCGCCGAGGGGAAAAAAAAGAGAATGAGAAAGAACGGAAAAAGAAACGGAGGCGCGGAGTACGAGAGTGAGAGAGACAGGAGCGAGCGAGAGCAGGACGAGGGTGACCAACGAGGGAGAAGCAGAAGAAGAGGAGGAAGAGAAGAGAGAGCCCGGGGTTCTCGCGTATATTACCTACCTACGCGGTTCGGACCTCGCCGAAAGGGCCAGGGGGAGCCCCCCTTCGTGTTCGCGGCCGCGAAATAACGTCAGTGGTTTGTGGTTTTTCATACGTGCGAGAAGTCACAATGGTGGATCCGTCGGTGCGAGGAACGATTCCCCTGTGCGGACCGAAAGAAGGGAGAGGAGAGAGAGAGAGAGAGAGAGAGAGAGAGAGAGAGAGAGAGAGAGAGAACAAGGGGGAAAGGAGGAGGAAGAAGAAGACGAAGAAAGGCGAGAAGAAGACGAGTAAGAAGAAGAGGTGGCTTTTGTTCCCACCTCGCGCGCGCACGAGAGAGCTCAGCTCGACGCGGTCTGCCACTTTTTCACGTTTGCCCCCTCGCGCTCCTCCCCTCCTTCTCTCTCGCCCTTTCTCTCCCTTTCTCTTTGTTTCATCTTCTTTCCCTGTGCGCGCCCAGTCACCCCGTCGCCCTCTGCTTCTTCGCCGTCGCTTCCTCGTCTCTACCTATGTCTCTCTCTCTCTCTCTCTCTCTCTCTCTCTCTCTCTCTCTCTCTCTCTCTCTCGTCTCTCCCCTTCCGAGTGCATCCTCTTCCACGGCTGATGCCCTTTGTCTCGGGGAAATGCGATTAGAAACCCCTCGCGGTGCAATTTTCAGGCGGTTCCGTCATAATAGCGCGTCTATTAGTCTCAGTCTCTCTCTCTCTCTCTCTCTCTCTCTCTCTCTCTCTTTCTCTTTCTCTCTCTCTCTCTCGAGCAGCGGGGGACGGTCTTAAACGAACTTTGCCGCCGTTTTCTCCGTGGTCTCGCCGGCCGGCTTTCTCGTCGCGATCTCCAAGATACCCCGTGTCGGGGGCCCAGTCGAGACGGAAAACATCTGTTACTCGATCTCGATTCCCGGCGCCGCCGCGGCGTTGCACTATCGGTAGGCGGTGCGCGCTCTCGATGATGCCGGGGCGCGTAGGTATTTCAATTTAGAACCTTTCACATAGCCTTAACGACCGTACACGGCTTCCGCGGAAACGCGAGATGGATAAAGCCGCGTGGAAATGACCAAAGAAACCGATCTCATCACACCTCTCCTCACATCGAGAGAGAGAGAGAGAGAGAGAGAGAGAGAGAGAGAGAGAGAGAGACAAGATTAATTAATCGTCAATTACACCGTTGTTACAGTGAAAATTCGACCGAAAGCGAGAGACGTCCGCGTGGCCGCGTTAGGCCGCGCGGCGTCGAGGTGCGGCAGCAGGCTTTATTAGCTGTCAGAAACAATGAAAGCGAAACAAGCCAGCGCGAGAGGATCGATCCTACCGCGGCGCGGCGGCGAGTCGTCCAGCGAGCGAGGACTGCAGGAAGAGGAGGATCGCGGGAACGACAGTCGGAGACAGATACCCGATGCTTTGTGGGCCATAAATAAGTCAGCGCGGTCGATGGCGGTCAGCGGTAGCGCGCAGCCACAATCGCGTTTGTATTTTGAGCGACAGCCAATATTTAACTCCGGCAATGGCAATCTACGTACGACGTCGGCGATTACGAGCACGACGAGGAGCCGAAAGGGCTACCGCGAGTCGCGTCGCTCTCGAGCGGAAGGCGAAGGTCGAGAGGCTAGCCGCGCGCGCGATCCCTCTCTTCGAACGTTCGACGCACCGACGCGACAGCAGGGGGAGAGAGAGAGAGAGAGAGAGAGAGAGAGAGAGAGAGAGAGAGAGAGAGAGAGAGACCCCAACATGGCTTTCTCGGCTAGGTAACCGGAGATGACTGGGCGAGAGCCGTGATCCCTGGAAAACGATTCCGGGAAGACCTGGAAGAGACGATAAGTCACGAAGAACGGTGGCCTGGCATTCAGAGAGCGTCCTTCCAGGTCCCAGGAACGTTGCGCTGCTCTCTCAGGTAAAATCGCGCTTTTCACGGGTCAGCCGGAGCAAAGGTTTTATACCCACGAGGAGAAAGGAATCTAAAAGATACCCCCCCCCCCCCCGTCGCATTCCGGAGATGGGAAGAATTACTCCTACTGCTCTCGACCAACGACGACGAGACTGCGGCGACGACTTGGCCGACCAAATCGAAATATAACCGACGACGATTACAAGAACGCGCGCGATTACTTAATCCGACAACGACGGTATCGTTGAGACTGGAGAGCCCGCCGGAGCCGCCGATAATTGTCATAATTTAGAACTTTCTCCTCTCGCGGTTCTCCCGCGGAAGCCGCGCGACTAAACACGACAATGAGAAAATGCAACGTGTAATGAGCGAAGAAGCCGAGATTCGTCGACGGCCGCGCACGTGAGAAGGCCGAATGAGGCTGTGTCACCTGTCCTCACCGAGCGCAAACGGCCGGTCGGCTTTGCGCCACGCGGTTACGCGAGATTATTGAGGATTATTCTTCCGCGTCGCGCGGGAGACTCGGCAATTTGCCGAAACGAGGAAACGACTCTCCTCCGGGGGCGGGGGGGGGGACTGACGCTCTCCCTAACGACCGCGGCTCTCGCTGCTAATCGCGGATTCCGAAAATGGATTTCTGCGGCCCGCAGATCTCGCCCGCGGCGGCGACGATTCGTTTCGGCGGCACCGCGAGACAATGTCCGTTTCCTGGTGGCGAGGTACGAAAGTGCCGCTCTGCCGGTGGTAATCGCATTAGCGCGGTCGCGCCGCCACGGAGCGACAGCGACGCTCCGTCGCGAGCAAAATCTCCCTCCGACTCTGCTCTCCTTTTTCTGCCTCCCCCCCCCCTCTCTCTCTCGCTCTTTCTTTCGTCCTTTCTTTCTCTCGCTCGAAAATTACCGCGTCCCGCACCGTGACGAATCCGTTCCGCGGGATCGGTTCTGTCACCAAATCACGCCGCTTTTGCCACGCTATTCTCCAATCGAGATAGCCGGCAACGCTACGCTAACGGACGCACACACACACGGCGAGCCGCGTGCAACGCGCACCGCGGCATGATAATTTGCGCTCAAAAAAGTTTATTAATATCCTGACTGGCAAAATAGAAACGAGAGTTTCGGCCGGACGCGATTCGGGACGGATCGCGTGTTTGCGAGAAGCAAGCTAGGCTACGTGCGATTAATTACGCTCGCGCGCGTTTTTTTGCCGGCTTCTCGACTACTCTCTCGTATGTTCCGAATGAAACCGCGCTCGCCCGAAACGAGCCGTCGCTGCTGAATGACGAATTGAGATATTAATGGTACGATCGCGATTCGCGAGAGACCGAAAATGTGATTCGGAAATCTATCGCTCGACGTTCAACGGCGACCCGACGACGACGACGACGACGACGACGACGACGACGACGACGACGATTTTCGGTCGTTCGAGTCCGAGCAGAAAAAATATCCGCGGGTTCTCTCTTAATTAGAAGACACCGACGAATAACGCGCGGGCCGATTGAACGAGATAAAGCTGCTGTGGAAGTTGCGGGAGCTAAGTGGACCCCTATTCGCTACCGACAGCTTCCAAGGGCTCCTAATTGTCAAGATCGAGCACCATAATTACACCCTCCGCGATTCGTTCTCGTCTCTCTCTCTCTCTCTCTCTCTCTCTCTCTCTCTCTCTCTCTCTCTCTCTCTCTCGCGGCTCGTCTCCCCCGTTAACGGAACCGGACGAATTCTCACTGCGCGGCAAAACGACGCCGAGGAGCGACGACGACGGCGGCGGCGTCGTTGTCGTCGGCTAATTCGACAGGTAGAGAGAGAAATGGAGAGAGAGAGAGAGAGAGAGAGAGAGAAAGGAAGAGGTAGCTTAACCCAACAGATTAGAGGGAGAATCGAGAAGTTCGGCTTGATAAAAAGCGATAAGAAACCACTCCCCTAGAAACCTATGACCCCTTTCACGTGTTGTCTCTCGTTCGCCACATTATAAGTAGGCGCAGGGAGAGAGGGGAACCATTAGGGATCCCGAATAGATTGTCTTTCGCCGCTTAATCGCGCGAGTCGTCGTCCGAGTCCCCGAAATTCAGTTGAAGCGATAAAGGTTCAAAGAGAAGTTCTCTCGAAGAGAATTGCTAAGCGCACGAGAGAGAAAATTATCGCCGAGACAGGATACGTTAGAATATGCAGAAAAGAGCAGCGACAAAGCTGCGCGGTAACGGTTTTCGGATAATATGCATAGACAAAATATTCGTATATAAATATTCGTATTAAAACTTCGAAAAATTCGCATCAAAAAGAAAATCATCTCAGACAGAGTAAATTATACACAAATAGACAAAAGCTAAAATAATAAAAGCTAAAGTAATAAAATGCTGCGCATCTTCAATATCGGAGAGAGAAGAGTGCTGATAACGGTCCTCGAGAAAATAGACATGTTGATACCGATAGGACAAGAAGCATTGCGTAACTTGTTGTTTTTCCGAGAGACACTTTGAAAGCGGAATTTACGATCAATCTAATGGAGCATTTCCACATTTCCGACTTTCACATCGACACTTTGAAATTTTGTCGGGCTCGCGTTACGTACCAAGCTCGGTTGGTACGACTTTATTGACAAAGAGATATCACGTAGGTGGTTGATACTTCCGAGAAACGATGATAAAACCGAGCAAATGTTGTGTATATGCTTTATAACCATGTCTATGTGAGCATCGCGATTTTCCGCGAAATCCGTCGAACCGCTATTGCCCAGCCCTTCTCTCATTTTTATAGCGATTAATACCGAATAATAATTTTAATCGCGAAAGTACAGAAAGACAACGCGGTCGAAGTGAACGAGGAAAAAATAAATCATATGTCATCAGAAAATTAAGAAAAATGTACATTCAAATAGATATGATTACAGGCAGATGTAAGTAAATGGATTAATTTCAAATATAAAGAAACAAAAATTGATAGAAACGGCTACAAGCCGGAGATCAAAGCGACTGGGATTTCACTTATCGCGCTTATCGCTCCGCGATTATTAGACACGCCAATTATTTCCTCTTTATAATCGCAAGTTGCGATTAGATCATCAGAAGGTGGATTCTGATGCTACGTTCATTACACCGTTTAGCATCGCGTCCCTCGTCAACGCACGATCGCGTTCTTCTTGCCGGGGCAACGTGTTTGCTTTGCGTCTGTCATTCGACCTGTCGATAGAGTAGTGTAATAAGCTACGAATACCAAAGCCGCGGCGTGACGCCCACTCGACCGCCACATATGTGTGTGTGTGTGTGTGTGTGTGTTTCGTAACTTTCCATGAGCCGTTGCGGTTATTTGCATCCTGTTACACTACCACAGCTCGTTACGGACTTCGTCGACCAACGTACTCGCGCAATCGATGAACTAATTGACGGTTGTTTACAAAAAGAAAACGGCGCGCGAGCGAGCGAGCGAGCGAGTAAACCAGCGAGCCGGGACCGCGTCCCGCCTAAAAGCACGTTTCGTGTTTACTATGATACAATGTCCAAGGAGACAAATTTCACAAACATACGCGGATATGGATGACGCATCACCTCTGCGTGACCTAACGAAAATGACTTGAGCTTGTCCATATATTTCACAAATACCTGTGTGAAATTTTCAAGCACGAGAAAAGACAGATAATCATCGGCATTTCGCGCGCTGATTGCAAATGATCACTCTATGATCGTCGTATGACGTACGCGCAAACGCCCAAGTCGAAATGTTGATATTCTACATCATCAACACGGTAAATTCTATGGAATTTGTAGGATCCAACGTCCCGAACAAAATTCCGAGATGTATAACCTGCACAGGCAGCTAATATCTTGCCATGATGCTACAAATGGTTATTTTATCGAGTAATTTGATAAACATGTACGAGTGTGGGTAAATATAATTAATACACAGACAAATATACGCATTTCTTTATTTATCTTTTCTTTTTCGTTGGAAATCTCAATGACGAACTTAGATTCAGGAAAAAGTGTAGAGGAAAAAGTTGTTGCTGCCTTACGATCAAAGTAAGATCAGGTTAGGTTAGGTTAGGTTAGGTTAGATTAGGTTTGGTGAATTGTTGAGAGAAAGGTAGCCAAAGTTGAGACAAAGATGCAGCGTGCATCAAGACTGATTTCAATTTAGATTCGATACAACAGCGAAAAATAATCAATATACCAAAAAGAGATTGGCGGAGATTCCGGATCGTACTCGCCGCGCGAGGAACATTATTCGATGCAAAGATCAACAATTGCAAGGCTTGAAGCAGATTATAAATTTCGAATCGGGCATATTTCCTCGTTTCCGCGAAAAATTCGCGGGATATCTGTCAGAAGTGCGGAAACGCTCCGTGCAAGAAAGGATTTGCAACACACCTGATCATACAGAGTACGTCGTCATCGAACTTTCTGCGTCCTCCTGAGTCCTGACCCCTGGCTGCTGCTTCGTCGCACAGGACACTCACTAGACACTCGCGACGATTTTCCCGATTCGAGCGCAAAAATGTGTTAACGAACGCGACGCCGACGAGAATCCGATCGAATATTTGAAGAACGGACGCGGAATATTGTTAACGCCCGACCGGATATGCAAACAACTGGACGATACAGCTATCACACGCTCGTATCCCGCTCGTCGGCCCGAAACACAATGACGCGCGGTCGCGGTCGGACAAGTGTAAACATGCGCGAGATCAAAACAATCGGCGAGTAGGACAGAAACTATTTCCCCTCCCAGATGCCCACTGTTGTCGGCCACCGATCGATAACGCGCACATTCGGCGACCGCGAGATTGTAACAATCAACATTTCGGACGTTTACGGCAATCTTCGTTATCAGGAGCGTCACACGCGCGGTACTTATCGGAAGGGCCCCGAGTCGAGATTTAGGATCTGTTGTAGGATAAGATTGTAAATTTCATAGGTGTTGATTTATCCACGTAATAATACTTCTTACTTGCAACCCCTTCATTTTACCTCGCCTCCCCCTCCTGCATCTCCAATCTTTATCGACATTTCCAACGTCAGTAATATAATTTTATTGATATCTGTGTGTATAATAGATAAAATGTGTAATATATAAATATGTAAAAATGTTGCGATATAACACGGAGTCAACGTGCGAAAAGCGAGGCAAAAAGCGCAAGTTTCTGCCTGGCCTAGCCCGCAAAAGTGCAGACAAAATATCGAGGTAATAAAAAATGAAATAATTCCCAACATCCACCTCCTAAGATATTTCTACAGGATCTATTATACTCTCTGTATCGTCCCAGCATTTTACAGGTTCTCAGGTGGTTCTTTTCGGAGCCTTGGGACCCGAAGGAAACGGGTGCTGAGAAACGATTTGTAGCATCAGAGAAAAAGCCAATATTCCTCGCGGTTCCCCGCGGAGAGAACCTTCAAAAATTCCAGAGAATCGGTAGGATTAACGCAGGATTAAAAGCTCGACTCCGGTCGAGCTCGAATCCATGCGGATCGTGTACACGAATACAATGCCTCGAAGAGAGTATTGCGAGACGACGTTGGAATGAATAAATTCGTCTCGTTCGTGCTTCTCACGCTCCTTGATGGATTTGTTGGACTCACCAGTATAACACCAGGCTGGCCAGACGACAGGGCTCTCGGTGTCCAGCTCCCTCATTCTCTCAGCGACCCGCGGACATCTCCACTCCGTTCTTCCCGACGTGGCGGTAAGAATGTCCAGTTTGACAATCGGCGTCGACCTTCACCCGTGCGATTCTCTGCCCTCCGGTCGGACGTCGCGAAAGAGCCCGACCTTTTTCCCCGATGGTCTCTCCGGCCAGGAACCACCTGTTGCACCAAGCTGACCGGAGTCTTGGAGACGAGTCCACCGTCGAGGATCTGATTTCGATGTCGCTCGACCGGACACACCACGGGCTTCTGCGAGAACGCGGGTCGTCGGATGCGAACGATCGAGGCGGTACACGTGCAAGTGAAAAATTCCAAGAGACAGATAAGTCTTTTTAGATGAGTGTTCGGCGTTACGGTGCTCCAGTTACGACGCTGATAAGGCACGGACGACGCGTCATCGACTCGCCACGTCCTCGTATCACTTCCTCTCCGCCGCACTGTCGTTCGTGCCAATGTTCATCGCAACGTCGTTACGACGACGACGACGACGACGACGACGATAGAGGTATCGCACCGACTATTAGCGCTATCTCTATGAGCGTGCTGCTATCGCTACAACATCGCCGGGACACGCGTGTTACACGGAAAGGTGTCTGGCACTCGAGACTTGAATCGCGCACTAAATGTCACGGAAATGTCAATTGCCGTGCCGCCGACGTTTGACACCTTCACTGGATTTGTCCCCTTCCTCCTCGGCGCACTTGGTAGACGCTCGGATGGCCGTAGGGATCGCACACGATCGAGTCTCTGAATTATCACTGCGACGACTTTTCTCTCTCGTCGTGCCGGAATCGCCGGTCTCGGCAGGCGTTTCATTCACGTGGGTAGCAGCGAGAAAGCAGCAAACTCCGACACGGCGTCGCGATATCTGCCGATATCCGAGCCACGTTTTCGATCATGAAACGCTCTTATCTGCTATCATCGCGACGATAAGTTTCACCAACGTCCGTCCACTCGTCCGTCACCGTCGGACTCATCTCTCTCTCTCTCTCTCTCTCTCTCTCTCTCTCTCTCTCTCTCTCTCTCTCTCTCTCTCTCTCTCTCTCTCTCTCTCTCTCTCTCTCTCTCTCTCTCTCTCTCTCTCTCTCTCTCTCTCTCTCTCTCTCTCTCTCTCGCTCTCCCTCTCTCCCCTCTCTCTCTCTCTCTCTCTCTCTCTCTCTCTCTCTCTCTCTCTCTCGCTCGCTCGCTATCTCGAGCTTCACAGGTCACTTGTACGTTGCCACCTGTGAACCTGCGCCCGCCGGTGTCAAGACATCACGTCGCGCAACGACATCGAGCTATCACTGCCTATACAGCCTCTGGCGGGCTTCACTTTCTTCACTCTATCCGTACACTGACGGCCGACCGTGCCCGGTAATCGCAGAGTATATCCTCGACTCGACCGATCCTCGCCTTCAGTCCCGGGAGGATCGTTGACGTACCGCGGGATGACACGACACTACTACACGGCACTACTGCGTGAGGTGATGTCGAAGAGGATAGACGGATACACAGAGACAGTAGGGGCAGAGAAAAAGAGAGAGAGAGAGAGAGAGAGAGAGAGAGAGAGAGCAAGATAGAGAGAGCGAGAGAGAGAGAGAGAGCAAGATAGAGAGAGCGAGAGAGCGAGAGAGAGAGAGAGAGCGAGAGAGAGAGAGACAGAGACGGAGACAAGTAGGGGGATAGACAGAAGTAAAAAAGATGAAGGAAGAGATAGTTAGGGGAAAGGAGAAAAGAGACAGAGAGAGGGAGAGAGAAAGAGAGAGAGAGAGAGAGAAAGAGAGAGAGAGAGAGAGAGGGAGAGGAGAAGGGGGAGGGAGAGAAAGAGAGAAAAAGAGAAGAGAGAGGGAAGAACCTGACCACCGGACACACTGCTCTCGCCTTGGTAGGCACGACACACAGGTAAGCGGAGTGGCACTTGGGTTGGTGCACCTGCCGCGAGAGTCCGCGCCGTAATGGGAGCGGGGCAACGGGCGGCAGGTAGGCAGGCCCTCCGCTCGTCAACCTGCGGAGAAGGGGAATCAGTCACATGGCGAGTACTCTGCGCTACCTGCGAAAGAGGTGGTAGCCGGAGTAGATGGAGGTGGTGGATGAACGAAGGTGGTGATGCTGGCGGCGGTGGTGGCGGAGGATGCGGTGGTGGTGGTGGTTTTGGTGCTGCTGGCGGTGGTGTTGGTAGTGACGGTAGTGGTGGTGATGGTGCTGGTGGTGGTGCTGCTGCTGCTGGTGGTGGAGGAAGACGAGGAGGAGGAGGAGGTGGAGGACCGCGGTAGAACGCAGGAGCAGGAATCATCGGGAGACCTCGAGAGGAGAGCCGACTGGGCCGGCACCGGTGTAACCTGTCGCGAGACGATCGGTGTGTCGACGCGGCGACTCCGCCTGAGAAAAATTCGAGGCGATTTTCTCACGTCGTGGAACGACGACGACGAGCGCGGTGGGGGAGGGGGGGGGGACGGGGAGGGAGGACCGAGACCTGAGTATTCTCGCCCCTGAGACAAGCGAGACAACTGCCAGAGGTTGAGGAATGAGAACGACACACCGTGAGAGGACGTTCGCGTTGATGATCGCAAATGGTCCGAGTAAGATGCGAGACGTACCGAAGTGGAACTGTCGTCCACAGTAAGGCGAAAAGCGCAAACTAGAGCGGTCAAGAGGCCTCGAGGAGACCGTTGAGCAGAGTTTAATTGAACGGCACGATTGGCGGTAATTGAAAGCGCCAACACGACCGAGTATCACAGCGTCCCCCGCGACGTAGAAAAGATGGGAAAGAAGCTGAGGCTGGCTGGCTGGCTGGCTCTCTCTCTCTCTCTCTCTCTCTCTCTCTCTCTCCCGCCTTTGTTCGCGGTGGGGAAATATTTAAACGCTGAGGCTATTATCGAGACAGCACGCTGGAGACGCACATAGTGCGTCCGCAGTCTCCCCCGGCTTGGCTACCGATTATGGTTCACCGGGATGCTCTCTCCCGGTGAACCTGGACTCCATATTTGGACCCTCTTACGCCACGGCGCGGAAGAGCGCCCATTGAATTCCAGACGTTTCCCCGAGTAACCGCCGGTGGAACTCGACTGCAACGGTGGCTCGTACCGCGGTGCCTCTTCCAAGCACGTCGCTCAATGTCCGGCTATCAATGCTACGTCTTCCTTCGCCGGAGCGCGACCGTGCTGTGGCTCGTATAGCAGTCTACGTGGACACTAGAACGTCAGATGGAACGAGACGCGGAACACCTTGTCCGTGTGTACCGTCGTACTTCTTCAGGGATCTCGCTCGTAAAACAATATCGTCGGCCTGCTAGCGCGGCTTCTGGAATAGCGCGATCGTTTCCCTTGGAAACGATCATCGCGACTCGTTCTGCAAACACGTGGGCGTGCTTCCTAATATACGTAAATTGTGGATCTTTTTGAGAAATGGGAGAGCAAACAAGAAGATATAATTCACTGCTTCTTTTTTTTTTCGTCAAATAAACAGGAGCCCAACGCGCTTGGTCCTGCTGGGCTCCTCGAGGTTACGCCGCTCGGAGCAATCTTATCGGAACTTTGACCCACGTCACTGGCTTAACCGTGACGTTAACTTTCACTCATTTTGCATCGCATTCTTTCAAGCGCGCCAAGTCTGGCGCGCTCGCACTCGATTTATTCAACTAGCCCACGCACTTGCCCGCAATCTCTTACAAGAGATCACCCTTTCTGCGATAATAAAATACTCAAATGAAGAACACAAGGAAATATCATCCGCGCTCATGTCATTTCACCCCCTACCCACCACGCCATTAAAGAGCAGCCCAACCCCGTCAGCGACGACCGCGCGCGCGCGACTCCCCGGCGTAATCCTGGAACACGGTCGCGCGCCGCGAACGCGTTATCCGCAGGATTACCCGGGCAACGTCGCCTCAGGTGTCCGGACGTGTTCAGAACCGGTGCGCGACCGCGGTGGGAGGATATCCCGGCGTGTACGGAGCAGCGCGCCGCGCTGAGATGAGAGCTTGTTACGTTAACCATCATATTGTTTCGCGAGGGCGAGGCGCCCTCGCTCTTTGCCTCGCAACCGCGGCGCGGAATTGTGCGTGGAGGAGCAACGAGTAGCGTCGGCACCACGGCTTCGAGGTGTACCATCAAGGACGATATATCGCGGCCGATATATATCACTCGGGAGAAAGAGACAGAGAGAGACAGAGAGAGACAGAGAGAGAGAGAGAGAGAGAGAGAGAGAGAGAGGCAGAGAGAGAGAGAGAGAGAGAGAGGGAGAGAGGGAGAAAGAGCGCGCACTCCACCTCTACAGGTCGGGTTATTATACGTATGTATGTATGTATGTATGTATGTATATATGTACGTGTGTGCGCCCGAAGGCTGGCTGCGAGCTCCTCGTTTAGATATCCGCTCGGCCGCGCGAGATTATTCGAGCGAACGACGCGAGGCGCTGCCGCTCGCTCGTCGAAACGTCCCGATGGACGGTGCATTATATTGGTATCCTATCTGGCGTCGAGAGATCGGCGGGCTTCCGCAGGTAGCGATTACCACCTCGGTCATTTTCTTTCCCGGAGAACTATCGCCGATTAAACGGTCCATCGACCTGCTCCGCGGGGATGTATTAATCTCGCTCGGTCGGGCCGATACGACTCCGTCGTCGTCGTCCTCCCCCTCCGGCCCCGTTGATCGGCCGAGAGCGGTTCGCGGGAATTAATTAGCGGGCGAGGCGGCCGCGCGCGAAAAATCTCGCGACGTTAACGAACGTTCCGAAAAAAGTACGGAAGTCCGGGCCGAGCTCGGACGATCTCTCGCGCCCCTCTCGCGGAGGGCAGCGGACTTTCCCTCGGAGCGCTCTCGTCGATCGACTCGTACGCGGACTCGAGCGCGTTCTCACGACTCGTCCCGGCCGAGCGATTTAATGCCGCGGAAGGGCCGATAACTATGCCTGTTATCCAAAAGCCCGGTTTTTCCCCGGCCGCTCAACGGCCGGGAAACGCGGCCGCGGCTCGACTTTTACGCGCCGCGTAAAATCGCACTCGCGCCTCGCTAGCTACGCGCCGCGAAGGAACGCGCCGGCGCTTTTCCGCGATCGCGACGCAACGCGATGTCCGCGGCAGCACCTGGCTGCTGCTGCTGCTGCTGCTGTTGCTGCTGCTGCTGCTCATCTCCGGAGACCAAGTAACCGGTGGCGTTCATGAATACGTGTTCATTATTTATGAGCAACGCCTCTCGGCATCAACTGGACCGGCCCTCTTTATCTACCGGTAGGCAGCCGGAGAGGAGGAAGGCGAGAGCGGATAACGTATTACGTCTTCATATTTTTTTCCCCTCGTGCACGCCCGGTAATTAAAGGTGCCCCCGCCAAGGACCCCGATGATTTACCGGCGATGCCGGGCCGACCTGATAAGATGGGACCGCTTGATAACGAGGCTCCCCTTTGTATATCGAGGAGCCGGATCGAGCCACGGTGCGGTGGATCCGTCTGCCGTCCTTATAACGTTCGTATAACTTTCTAGCTGCCGCGGAGCTACCGCGGCAGCGGGATCAGGTTTTGCCTTATCGTCGACGACGACGACGACGCTGGCGCAACGTCGGCCGCGCGCGCGCGCTACTATGTGTCAAATTGAGCGCGATAACTCGCGCGACGCGCGGCTAAAGTGAGGCAACGCGTCCTCGCGGATAATTTATGAATAAACGCGGCAAAAATCGCGTCGCCGTAAACGACCGGCGCGCGCGATACAAAAGTATCGCCAAGATGGCTCGCGCGCGAGGATCCCGGCTCGAGTCGGGCCGCGAGAGCGCGAGAGAGTGTCGTTACGCGTCGCACATTTCACCGCGAGATACGCGGTAGACGCTATTTTTGCCGGCGGAGATGCTTCCGCCGAGAGACATTCGCCGCTGATAAAACGACCCCGTCCGCGTCCGTCCGATCGAAAAACCTCCTCCTGATCCCCGGGGCCCGCAGGCATCCGCGGCATCGCCGAGGCAGCGCCGAGGGGTCGGCGCGCTGAGGGCGGAGGGCGGGAGAGGGACAGAGAAAGAGGGGAAAAAGGCAACACTCCGCGGCATTCCCCTTTCTCATTACGGTATGTTGGATCAAAAGTGCTCATATTTCATAGACTCGTTCTGGCGTGCCGCACGAACCCCGCGCGATGGCCTCCGCGCCGCTCGCGCGTGTACGAGAAGTTACGGTCCCGTTGAGTGGAGAAATTTACGTTCGTCAGCAAAACGAGAACCGCGCGAGCGCGCGCGAGAGAGGAGAACGACGATGACGCTGGCGAACGAGGTGGACGGGCTCCGGTGCCCGATGATGATTTCGACGATTTAATTGAAACGTCCAGCAAACGGCACTAAAATCTCCCCACCGATCCTCTCTCTCTCTCTCTCTCTCTCTCTCTCTCTATCTCTCTATCTCTATCTCTATCTCTACCGCACCTCTCTTCTCCGCCGCTCCTTTCTACGCTCTCTCTCGATGATGCCCGCGATCATTTTTACTCCCTCCCTTCCTCCCACCCTCTCTCTCTCTCTCTCTCTCTCTCTCTCTCTCTCTGCCTTCTTGGGGGAACATCTTACATCAGTGTTTTTCAAACGGAGCTGTAATATTGCCCACCGACATCGGCAAACTTGCCGAGTCGTCGGCGATCGGGTAGTTTTCTGCGCGCGTGTGCGTTACGTCGGTGGAGACATTTTTGTTCGAAGACCTGAAGAAGACACCGGGACACTTTCGCGGCAACACTGCCATCGAAAACTGTCGACTCCAACGAGACGCCCCGAGTCGTCTCATTTATTTCCGCCGCGTACAAATTATTGCGAAGTGCACTTAGACAATTGTCCTCGAGTTTCAGAACGTGAATTCAAACGCGTCGCCATCGGACAAAATAAGCTGCGAGACTAAACGCATCGTCGCGACGGAAGCCGACGATGTGTGAAGAAAAAGGAAGAACGATCGTCGCCTTCGCCTTCGCAGTACTCGCCGGAGCGTTCACGAAATGCCCGCGAGGAGCCATTCCCGACGACGAAATTTTCTGACCGGTCGAAGGAAGTTTTATTGGCCGTTTGATTTACGACGAGCTACGAGGCCGCGACGCGCAATTTGTTGCGCCGTATTTAATTTGCCTTAAAAGAGCGGCCGTGAGAGAGGGAGAGAGAGAGAGAGAGAGAGAGACGAGAGAAGAAAGGGACGAGGGGTCTCGCGCCTCCCGAGAAAGCGTAAAAACGATAAACGGGCGTGCGCTGCTTTATGGAATTTTTATTACGATTATTTGATGTATACTGCGCGAGCGTTTGCCTTAATGAGCCGCGCGAAGCGGATCGCGGTGCATCCACGAGGACATCGAGATAGCAGGCGAATTCATTCGCCGCCGCGCGGCCGATTTACTCGTCAACGGCTGTCCGCGAGAGATCATCTCTATCTTTCGCGGCGCAGGAAATAGCGGAGCCAACGAACCGATGCGTCGGCGAACCGATCGATATCTCCTCGAGCTACGACGCTCTTTTTATCTCCCTCCCTCTCTCTCTCTCTCTCTCTCTCTCGCTCTCTCTCGCTCTCTCGACCCCTTCCTCAGCCCGTCTCTCTATTACGATCGGTCGTTAATTGAAAGGAATAGCATGAAATTCGCTATTTTCAACGATTCATCGTCCGCGATACGTCGGTCGTCCGTATAATTATCGGTAATTCCAACTCATTTCGCGTAATTATCCGCGATGGTATAACCATCGGTGCGGGGCATCGGTAACGTCAGCGTTAATTCGAGAGGGGAATTGACATTGATTTTCACGATCCCGGGGATTTTCAATTCGACACTTTTTACAAAGGCGCGGCCGTAATTGGACCCCCGAGTGAGATTCAATTAAGGGAGACGTGTCCTATGGGAGAGTTATCCGTCATCTCACATCGGAAGCTGTAATATATTAATGAATGGGATCTTTTCATGTAATAGGAGGATAGGAGCACGACAAATGAGACATAAACTCGAAGACGAGCACAGAGTCTCTCATCAAGAGGCAACGCTATCCATCCGGCATCGTTGCCGGGATCGGTAAATTAAGATGGAAGAGGCCCCGCGAGTTTTTCGGATCGTCGAAAGGCCGTGTTCGCGCCGATTAATATCGCCGCAGCCGGCGCGATACGATAAACGAGATGATAAATACGAACACGCACGATTATACCGCGGCGAGGTTACGCCGCGAGATACCGATGAATCAGCGGAGGTAAAGGTCAGACGGATGAACGTGCACTTGAAAGGTCAAGGAAAGATGCAGGTGTCGAATGGCCGGTGTCGGTCGGCGAGAAAAAGAGAGGAGAAAAAGGGATTTATATGAGCGGAATGGTCAGTCATGCCAGCTTCGATATCGAGTGGCGTTAACGATTTCGCAGAAGAACCGTCGCGGCGAATACGTCTCCCGACATCGTCGAGTCTGTCCAACGTGACATCACGCGGCGAGAATTCCGACGGGATCGTCTTCTTCTTTCGAGTCGCGCCAATCGCAGGTGTCGATCGTGTCTAATCTCGCCAGTGACGAGTCATTTGACGACGTTAATTCGGGCTGTTCCAAAAACGCGACGAAGATTTCTCGACTCGAGCCTGGACACGCGGCTGAATAAAATAATACGTGCGATAATTATAGACAAGCGTTTTATCGCTTTCGCAGAACGTGCGCTGTCGGCACGGAGCGGTCATTTCATATTTCCGCGGGCGACGCGCCGAGAGAGACGTCGCGTGTCTCGTCGAGCGATATAAATAAGAGCGGCTTAATTAAACGTCGCGCGCGATGTGTTGTGACACAGTGTCGTGATTATGCAAGGACTACGTCGCGGCGGTTCGTCCTGCGCGCGACGACGACGACGATGTCTCTCCCCGGCCGGAGGGACGAGAGTTACGTCGCACCGGAGATACGAATATCGCGTCGGCTCGTCGTCCTTTCGCCGCTCGAAATCCGCAATTTACGGCGCGATTCGGTATTAATATTCCGCCGGCCGCGCCGCTCGACCGGCGTGACGCGCGCAGCGCGCTCTTCATTTTCGTTTATCGCCGGCGCACGGAAATTTAGGGCCTAATGTAATCCAATAATTTATCCGGCAGCGGAGCGAAAGAGAGAGAGAGAGAGAGAGAGAGAGAGAGAGAAGAGGAAAGAGGAGCCGCATATACGCGTAGAGACGTAAAATCCGCTAATTTAGGCCGGTAATTTATACGGCGACGGTGCGCGAGCGTCAAATTCTCTCCTCCCGATTTATCCGCGCGTTCGCTCGCTACGATACGAGAAACGGGTCAGCGGAAACTTCACGCCGAGAGAGACGCACACGTTCGCAAAGCGCAAGCGCGAGGTTCGCCATTTTCGGCATTTTCACGCGAGAAGGAGCGTTTCGGCGCGTCGTGGAATAAAAACGCGCGAGGGGGCAAGCTCGCATGACGCGCGGAATGAAAGTCCCGATCGAGCGCAACGAGAGGCAGCGCGCGGCGCTTTATACGCTCGCTAGTCCGCGCTATTAAGAAGCCATTATCATAAACATACTTGAGCAGCCGCGAACACGTGGAAAGCCGCCGACCGCGAACCTTCACCGGCGAGAGTGCCCGGCATCGCAGCGAGGGCGCACCGTCGAAAATCCTCGAGGAAATCGACGGCTCTGAATCGCCGTGACGGAATCGCGAGAGCGGCACGCATAATCGTCGAGAGGAAGGAGCGCAGAGCGAGCGAGAGAACGGCGAAGAGAGAGAGAGAGAGAGAGAGAGAGAGAGAGAGAGAGAGAGAGGGGCACGTACGGTGCACAAAGTGCAATTTCATAATTTTTGCCTCGTAAAATCCGAGCAATGAGCGACGTAAAAATGAATAACTGGAGGAGCGTTCACCCGCGGAACGAACAAGTCGCTGGAACACCTCTCTCGCGTCCCTCCTCGGGCCCTTTCTTTCCGCCCCCCTCTTGCCGCCCCGACTCCTCGGGATCCGCCAGGTCCGTCTCTCTCTCGCACTCTCACCGGGCGAGGAGGAGGCGGCGGCGGCGGCGGTGGTTGCGTTGCGCCGTTCCGCGGCCCCCGTGGCGGAGTCGGAGAACGATTTTTATCTTCCGGGTGGAATAGATTATCTTTATTTACGAGCGATCTGCGGTATGGGCAAATTGTTTGGGAACGAGTGAGGGCCGCTTATTTAAAAGCCGTAAACTATTCAATACGTGGACGAACTGAAATCTCGCGCGGCGAAAGTGTGAGAGAATACGCGCGTGTACTCACGCGTGCGCGCGCGCGCGCGCACGCACGCACGCACGCACGGATGAACCTCGCGAGCCGCGATTTTTCTTCTCTCAGCCGCTCGCTCGGAAAATATGTCGCGCAGGCGAGCACATCGGCGAAGCCGATAATTAAAAGATGATCGTCGCGCGTAATCGTTGCGCAGGCTCGACTCGAGCCAAGTGAGCTACAACCTGAATGATGTTTCCTCGTAGAAACTCCTCGGCTGGTAGACCACCTGGGGATGTGGAGCGCCGATGAACGGGCAGCCGAGCAGCCCCGCGAAGTAGCGTTTTCGAAATCCACCTGTGCATTTTGCGCTGCAAGCCCGCTCGGTCAAGTGCACGTTGCTGCTACGGCATTAACGGAACACGTAGAGCAGATCGGGCCACGCTAATAACGCTAATAGTGCGTTACACGCGAAACTGGTCTAAGCCAGGCGCGTCTGTCGCACGAATGTGTGTATCCAGCTTCCCGGCTCCGAAGAGAGATAAAAACAGGCGGAAGCCGCGGCGGAAAGGATAAGCGAAGTATCGCGTATATACACCAAGACGGAAAGAGGGAGTGAGGCCGAGAGGGGAGTGCCGCGATGAAAAGAGCGCGCGAGAGAGACCGCAAGAGATTTCTATCTCTCCTCTCTCGACGTTATCGTGACTCCAAATGACACAGCGGCCGACACATTCGTAATCCTGAACGAACGAACGAGCGAGCGAGCGAGCGAGCGAGGAAGCCCGGGAACGAAACCCAAAGACACATCCAGATGAAGATACCAAGGTAGCCGGAGGACAGTCTCCGACAGTGGCGTTTCAGCCAGGTGTTAAATCGCGAGTACGACGATTTCGCGACGATCGATCGGGCGTCCCGGGATTTTGACCCTTCGAGAACACGAAGGATCGGCGTGCCCTTAACCTGAACGTGACTCCGGCTACGAACTCGCCGACTTTCGCGGGGTCAATAATCGGCCAAGCGAGTCGGGACGAGATCGCACGACGACGGGGTCTTAATTCGCGCCGAGTGACTCCTAGAAATGAAATACAATTAAGGAAACCAGAAAGAGGCGTAACGCGCCGTAAAATGCGAGACGCGCCAAATGCTACATATCGACACTCGCGAACTGCACCCAGGATTAATAATGCCGGCGTGCCGGTCGTCGGTCAGGAGCGAGAGGATGGGGGCGAGGGCAGCAAAGGATGAGAAGGGGGACGAAGAAGAAGAAGAGGCTGAAGAAGTAGTAGAAGACGGAGAAGAAGAAGAAGAAGAAGAAGAAGAAGAAGAAGAAGAAGAAGAAGAAGAAGAAGAAGAAGAAGAAGAAGAAGAAGAAGAAGAAGAAGAAGAAGACGACGACGACGACGACGACGACGACGACGACGAAGCAGAAGAAGAAGAAGGTAGAAGAGAGGAGAGGCAAGGTAGAGAAGAGCAACAAGAGGTGCAGCCTCGGGTGCCGGGCGGGGCTCAGATGTTTATCCCGGTCGACCTCTTCTCCCGTGCCCCCCTCCCGGTGCCCCTCTTCGCGGTCCCCGATCCGTGCCCCCTTCACCTCCGGTTCTTGCGGAGAAGGAGCGCGCCCTCGGCAATCCGGCGCTGCGGAGCGTTGCATCTACGTTATGCGTGCTCTTGTTGCTCGGATGCACTCACAGTGGCGTCGCAACCGTCTCCGCTCGCTCCGAGAGAGAGAGAGAGAGAGAGAGAGAGAGGGAGAGAGAGAGAGAGAGAGAGAGAGAGAGAGAGAGAGAGAGAGCTGGCGGACGGAAATATGACAGGCTCGAGCGCGTATGGCCTCCGTCGCGAGCGACGCGCGATACGCTTTGAGTCGCAGTTTGCTTACTCGCGGACTCGAGAGGAATAATTCGACGCGCACGCGAGTCGAGGCTCGACGTGACGAATTCTCGTCGGTGATAATTGGGACGAGCGGCCTTCGTCGCCTAATTAATACATTAACTTCTGTTGGAACGATACTCGCCGATGCGAAGATATCGGGTCGCCAACGGTTCAAGCCCGCGAGGCTAAAGTTTTCAGTTTAATCTTCAGGAAGAGGCGAAATACGAAGTGATTTGAAATCACTTGGACACGCTGCCGTAACGGATGATTAGCGGCGGAAAAATGCAAGGACGCGTCTAAAATTAGCGCTTTATCGCGCGCGTATACGAGCGCTTCTTTCGCCGCCGCCGTCGCCGCCGCGATAAATCAAAAGCGAATTGACTTGATGTATCACAAACCACATACGTGTGCGCGTGTGTGCGCAATAACGACACCGCTCGTGTCGCTCGGAATGTTTCTTCGGGGAATACTGAAAATTCTCAGAGTAGGAGGTCAGCGCGAAAAAGCCGGGCATGACATCGCGTAGAATGAGGCGGAATGAAAGGTAGAAAGGCTCGCTTCGACAACCGTATCGATCGTAATCGAGACGACCGGAAAGAAGAAGAAGAAGAAGAAAAAGGGAAGGAGAAAGAGATCGCAGGAGGAGGAGGATGAAGAGAGAGAGAGAGAGAGAGAGGTCTTCGGCTTGTGACGAGGCGTCGGACGGTCGGCACTCGCAAAAAAATCAACGTTAATCAGACACTTCGTATCGCCTGTACTCAGCTCCCGGTGAGTCGAGCGATCTAGCTCGCAGCAGGTTCTTCGCGGCAAAAAATCGATGAATGAACTTACGCCAAGCGGATGCTTCGCGCTCGAGTTGATCGGCGACCGGCGCGGTTTTACGAGTGTCCATCACGCATATCTTCATTATTATTTGTTACAAAGCGCGTGCGAGATTCTTTCTCCCCCTCTGACCCCTCTTCTCAATGTGTGTGTGTGTGTGTGTGTGTGTGTGTATGTGTGTGTGTGCGTGTGCGTGCGCGCGCGCATGAAGAATTTTCAAAACAGATTCAACTAATCTGCAGAGGAAGAGAGACTACGAGAGACGCAAAGAATGCGAAACCGGACGGATCTGTGTCCGAAAGTACCGCGATGAAAGTCGTCGCGTTTGATATCCCTCACAGATAGCTCTAATTGTTGCTTGTCGCGGCAGCTTCGTCCTCTCTCGTCTCCCATCAAGAGGGAGAGAGAGAGAGAGAGAGAGAGAGTCGGGCGCCGAGTTGCGAAAGAAGAAAAAAGAGATTCTATCGAATAAATTATATTCCTCGTCAAACGGTAGTCCGAGACGTTTCCATGCATATGTATGAGACAGACGTGCTTCGCAATTATCGCTAAGCAATTAACTCGAGCCATCACGAGTTAATCTCCTCTCCGCCGAGAGCGTCGCGTTTTACTTCGTCCCTCTTATCGTTAGCGCTCCCTCCGGTATTAACACAATAATACAATTACCCTTAATCGCCGGCGATTCCGAGCGCGCGCGGACGCAACGCGGCGCGGTAGGCCGCCGATCTATCGATCAATGACAACGCCGTCGCGTACAAGCGCAAACGCGATCGAAGCCAATCATCCGCCGACACACCGCGGCGCGGCGCGGCGGCGCGCACGCGGCCCCATCGAGATAAAGCCGCGGCATGGGCCCCGGAGGAGGGCCGAGGGCACCTACACGCCTCGCGTTCGCTCCTCGGTGTGCTCCTAGAGATTCGTCCGTAAGGATGGTTTCATCGAGCACGTATCCCGCTGATGACGCACTTCCGGCCATGTGAACCCTCGCGCGCTGGCCCCCGTGATAATTCCGGAGGTTCGAGAAAGAGGAGAGAGAGAGAGAGAGAGAGAGAGAGAGAGAGCCCGGGGAGCGGGGGGAGAAGGAGAAAGAGGGAGAGAAAGAGAGAGGAGCGAAAGATCCATCCACCGTGACTCCGTGGCCCCGTGACGACCCCGAGGAGATGTTTGCTCTTGTTGCGGTGCTATGCGCGCCGTAGCGACCGGCGGCTGTATGGAAGTACAAGAAGACGGAGAGGAGGAGATGAAGCAGAAGAGAGAGAGAGAGAGAGAGAGAGAGAGAGAGAGAGGAAGAGGAGGACGAGAGAGCGAGGCGAAGAGGATCAAGGAAGAGAGCAGCGCGAGAGAGGAGAGCAAGAAGTCGACGGCGCGGCGGCGATGAGGTGGGGCAAGAGGCAGGGAGGGAAACCGGCGCGGGCCGGAGGGAGAGAAGGTGGTGGACGGGTCTTGATCCAACGCCTAGCCTCCGAAGGAGCTCGCTCGGGCGCCCGATGGTAGCGGTTCGCTCATCATTGTAATTACTTCGCAAGGATGTACCAGTATATTGGATCATTATCGACCGCTCCATATCTACCACCTAGGCCCATAAGTATAGACTTATGCAGACCGAGATCCGTCGCCCTCTCTTCGCCCCCTTCCCCTCTCGCCCCTCTCTCTCTCTCTCTCTCTCTCTCTCTCTCTCTCTCTCTATCTCTATCTCTATCTCTCTCTCTCTTTCTCTCTCTCTCTCTCTCTCTCTCCCTGGCCCGCATGTACGCGTGTACGCATGTTGCACGCACATACGCAAGAGGGACACGCACAGAGACGGCAGGGGAAAAGGAGAGCGAAGCGGACTCGGAGGGACAGGACGGTGGCAGGGCGAGAGAGAGAGAGGGAGGGAAACGCGATCGGAGCACGTACCGGCTAACGACTCGTTCGTACAGCTCTTTCTCTCTCTCTCTCTCTCTCTCTCTCTCTCTCTCTCTCTCTCTCTCTCTCTCTCTCTCTCTCTCTCTGATCAAATAACCGCGGCCACTTTCTAAAGGGCCCCTGCGCGATTGTCGAAGAATAGCGCGCCTCCGCGCGCTCTCGCGAACATCCATTTTCGCGGAGGGCAATGATAGCGGCGAGAACAACCCGATGGCGCTTCACCTCTCGTATGGACTCTCTCTCTCTCTCTCTCTATCTCCCTCTCTCTCTCTCTATCTCCCTCTCTCTCTCTCTCTCTTTTTCCTCTTTGCTCAGTGATCTGCATGATCAGGTGAGAGAGATATGCGCGAAACGCGGTGATGGATAAATGGCGGTTCAGATTATAACTACATTAATTATTTTCATTCGTTCCTATTTTTGCAAAGGTGAGAAAAGGGCAAATCTATGAAACATTAGGGCGAATGAGATTGTTGGTTGTGCGAGATGAGACGAGCGTCGCAACGAGTATATACGCACGCCGGAAGCGACCGGTTGTATATACCTATATAGCTGATCGATTAAAGGATATAGTGCAGTAATTATCGTTACACGGTGATCTATGGGCTATAAAACGGGCTTTATAACTACATACTTTTATCGGGGAAAAAACGAGGGACTGCTATATCCTTAATGTCGTGCTAGGGTCTACACGGCCCAAGATTCTAATCTCAGAGCATAGTTTCATTTTTTACGTTAGCCCTACCTTCTTGCTCGCTCCATTCGTTTCACTTCGGCCAACAACGCTAAAAATATCGATTATTAGCTTCTTCTCGTAATCTCGGGCTTGCGACGAGGAAATGAGGAATGCTCGCTTTTATGTTTGCGTCAATCGCTCAGGCCAAAGCCAAGAAGGTGGGCACGAGCGTTTGATCCGTCGGTGGCTTATCGCGGCGAGCAATTGCCATTACGCGGCGATTTATTGGCCGCGAATCGGACGCGCTGCAATATTTAGTTAGACGCGTACCTCCGCACGGCGACTGGTGAGGAAGGTTACTTCATTTTACACATACATACACACACACACACACACACACACACACACACACGCTCACACCCTCCCTCCTTCTCTCCAGCCAAGAGCTTATTATTATCTCAGCCTGTGCAAATAAACGACTCAGCCAAACGTGAGACACCTCGGCGCGCTCGGCCCTGCAAAATCATTCCGCTTCGCAGAATCGGCCCCGCGGAATGCCGCTGAAATTCGATCACGAGCTTGTCGGCTCATACGCGACCGCGGAAAGAGGCACTTCCACTCGAGCGATAATCGCCGATACGCGGTCGATACGTCTCGGCGAACACCTTGGCGTCTCCCTCCAGCCGGGGACTGCATTTCGCTCGGACTTCTTTACACCGCGCCGATCCCCCCGCGCGATCGTCGACGCGTCGACGAAACATAAATCCCGCGCGCGAATGGCGCGAGCGCGAAATCGCGGCAGCCGGAAAAAGGATCCCTCGGCGGCGGACGCATCGAATTCGTATGATTTGCATGAAACCTCGCGGAAAAGAACGCTCACGCGACTCACGCTCCAACGAGGCGTTGTTGCCGGCTTGCGCAAGTTCGGTATCTCCTTATCTCCGAGTCTAAGATATCGTATGCATTAAATCGCAGTGCGATATCGCCGAATCGAACGGTGTCTCGCGTCGCAGACACCTCGCGCACTAGAAATGAGCGGAATCGGAATAACGATCTCTCGTCTTATTCCGATCGCTAATCTCGATAAATTACTCCCAGCTAAACGCGCGTATACAGAGGAGGGGGGGGAGGGAGAGAGAGAGAGAGAGAGAGAGAGAGATAGGAAGGACGCTGTCGCTCGTCTAACTGGTATCTCTCTGGCGAGAGCAACAACTCCCGAGTATCTCTATCAATCTATCGATCTCTCTCTCTCTCTCTCTCTCTCTCTCTCTCTCTCTCTCTCTCTCTCTCTCTCCCTCTCCCTCCCTCTCTCCAGAAAGAGCAAGAGCAAGATCGCGGATCAGAGCGATACTCCCGCCAACCCCGCTCGACCCTGGGCTCGACCGTTAGGTCGGAATCCGAATCGAGGATCAGGATCCTGCAGGCCACGGCAGCCGCGGCGAGCAGCACCGGGATCAATCCGGGACGCGCAACGGGAGCTCGCGGAGGAAGGAACGGGAGCATATCGAGAGATGCGGGCTTCGATAATCCTTCAGGGTAGGTCGGTACACATCGTGCTCGCCCGAGAGAGTCTTGCCTATCGAGGTGAGGCGCTCTCTCGACGGAGGAAGGAAAGGGGCATCCGCGCACACAACGCTTCTCTCTCTCTCTCTCTCTCTCTCTCTCTCTTTCTCCCTCACCCTCCACCACCTCTTTTTCTTCCTTCCTCCGTCGTCGTCCTCGTTCTCACTCCCGCTCTCGCTCTGCCGCGCGGCCGGCCGGCCGGCCGGTCGGTCGACCTACGTGGAGAGATGCTCAGGTGTAAAACCGTTGATTGCCACGGCGCGGTATTTTCTCTTTGCACGGCGATGGTAGCGGTGGGCGTGCCGGGCACGACCGAAGGGAGACGGCCAAGGCCTCCTCATCGCGCGCTACCGCGATTATGTTTATTATACTCGGCGAACACGCCGTGTGCGTACGTGCGCGTACTTACATACGTGCGTGTCTTCGTCTTCGCGAGAGCGCGCGCGCGAGGACTCGGCGTGAATGAGAGAGACTCGGTGGCTACCGTGAGGATGCGCCGTGCGCTCTCCTAGGCTCCTCGACTTTGTTTTAGAATCGAGCAAACACACAGGACGAACACACGACGATGTTGCCGCGCCGTTGCTGCTGCTGACCCGCCCGACTACACGAGGGATCTAAAGAAGGATAGAACGTGCGCGGGTTTCGACGATCGCTCGCGATCGCGGAGAATTAACTCTTCAGGTACTCTCGGGTGTGCGCGCGGAACGCGGACAGGCTCGCAGGAAAGAGCGAGAAAGACGCGCGGGAAAGCGCGCGTTGATTACGACGATAAGCCGATGATGATTGCCACTGGAGAATTCGCCATTTCAAGATCCAATTACGCGCGCGGTAATTAGAGAGACGCGCGCGAGCGCAACCGCGAATCCTCGTTGACCGAGTGTCAAAGTTCTATTTTACGAGAGAGAGAGAGAGAGAGAGAGAGAGAGAGAGAAGCAAGACCAAGTATCGAGTGTATGTCTGTCTGCTAGAAAATTATCAAAAGTATCTCGAGGGATACCACCGGTCTTGGATTTTCCTCGCGAGGGGGTAAGATTTGAAAGTGGAACGAGCTCGCTTACGACCCCCGGCCAATCGACAGTCGCAAGTCGCGAGGACGCTGCGAGGACGATCTCCCGGCCGGGGCCGGCCCGTCTCATCGGCAATCACGCTCGCTCACACGAGCGCGTACGCGCGCGTGTATGACGCTCGAGAGCGCGGAGGATGAGGCTGCGTTAGAATTCCATCGAGGTGGAGGAGCCTTGACATTTCGTGGCCTGGAATCGACCGGCATAATTGATCGGCCTCGGCGCGGCTCCCCATTCGACGAACGACCAACGATCGCGCTATTCCATTGCGTCTGCTACGGTTACGACGAGCTGCGCGTACGACCTCGTCGCGGCGATGGGACGCAGCCGCCGCCGCCGCCACGAGTTCGCCCCGCGAACTGCGTTTCGGTAGGGATGCCGATTTTAAATCGGCATCCCTACCGAGAGATCGATCAATCGGAACCTGGACGATCGATTTCACAAAGCGATACTCTGGAACTGAATCGATTCAAGGATCGATCTGCAAATTCTGAAAATCGCCAACACGATTTTTTTCACAGTTTCTACTAGTAATATAGTTTTTTCTTTTTTATTCTTTTTAGCTGTAATATTTGAGCTCACTTAATGGCTGCACGATGCACATTACACGTTTTGTTGCATCCTTTAGCTCCATGCCGATGTTCCATGGGCGAAAATTCTCAGCGGAACGGAACGCGCGAACCAATCACAGCCACTCCATATAATAATATATATATTGTATACATATGTATATGCATATAATAGTAAACGTGATTTCTTATTTAATAACGTTTAAAAGCCCTTGATTGGTGTTTAATCAATCACAACAAAAAGAGTACCATCCGTTTAATTTCTTTAATTCATATTAAACTTTATATGAATTACACGAGGTCTACTTTAGAGTGTAGAAATTTGACAGATAGTATGCTTCAATGAGTGATTCAGATTTACATGCATACCGATTCAAATTGATTTTCTGAAATCTGAAATCGATTCTTTACAAGCCGATTTTTTAAAGATCGATTTTTTTCTTCGTGATTCGAATCGATCTTTAGATCGATCTGTCTGAAAAAAAAAAATTGGCATCCCTAGGTTCCGGCCTTTCGCGGGACAAGAAAGAAGCGGGCCCGATTCAATCGGACCGCTGGGGGGCTTCGGACGGTCGTGCGAGTGATAGGACGTGCGCGACACTCGCGAAAATGGAAAAGGCGCCCGCCGACATTTTCTCGCGCAATGCGTTATTCGTGCTGCCGCTCGTGAAATTTGCGGCGGTACAAATTCTGTGGCGTTACGACAGCGATCCGGTCGGATCGCAATGTCGTTCGTCGGCCGTCGGCGGAAAATTCAACCGACGGTCTCAAACGGTGTCAAACAATCATCGGGTTTTCACGGAATCGGACTTGGACGGCGGCGCGAATTCGTATTCTCGGCGACGAGAAAGGTAGCCGCGCAATCTCCGCGCGAACTTGACGATACCTATTATTACAATGTACGCGAGTGCTCCTACAATACATTGCGAACTTCAACGGACACGGCAGCACGGCAAACACAAGACGCGAGCCTCGGGCCGGCAGATACGACAAACAAATGCCACGAGTGCTGCAATTTTCTGTCGTTAACGAGCCGGCGCGCGGCCTTAAAGCAGCGTGTGCGAACCGTGCAGGCGCACCAATAACGGTCGTTCGTGCGTACTAAAAATTTTATAGCGTCACGTTTATCGGCAAACAGAGAGAGAGAGAGAGAGAGAGAGAGAGAGAATGGCGTTGGCAAAACCTTGTTTAACAAAATGATGACTACAATTATTCTACTTTACATCCGGCCGTCGTAGCGCAAACACGATGCCCTCTCCTCCTCCTCCTCCTCCTCCTCCTCCTCCTCCTCCTCCTCCTCGCGAGGTATAAAGGCCCGTTGGCTCGCCCTTCCCCGCGATTCCCCGGGCAATTTACCAGAAGTAATCGTCGATCAGGAAGAGTTATAACTACCGGATTGTCAGCTACTCGCAAGCATTGGAAGCGCCTTTTTCAATCGCGCCGCCGGCTGGTGCGTTACAGGTAGTCAGCGCTTGCAGGGCCTAATTGCCCATCTGTCACACGCATACGTGTGCGTGCGTGCGAGCGCGCGTGTGCGCGAAGCCTGCTTCGAGGCGAGTTGAGCATCGAGGAAAATCTGCCATTTTTCGCGTATCCGGGCGTATTCGAGAGGTAGCTTATGATACATAAACGCGACGAGATATCGGGGGAGGGGGGGGGGGCGGCATAATTTAAAGCGGGACGGAACAGAAAATCCGTCGCGCCGCGCCGTGTAATCTCGCGAGTGAACAAACGCAGGTTGTTGCATGCACGCCGGCTCTTGCCCCCCTCCCCCTCCCCTCTCTCTCTCTCTCTCTCTCCATCTCTATCCAGCCATCTTTCCTGCTTTCTTACCAGTCACTAAAACTCATCCGCTACCCCCGTGCGCGGCGCCCAGGGTGCAACCATATAGGAAAAGTCGCCTGCGCGCGCTGCGGTTCGTGTCCCGGCTCGTTCAATTTACATAAACACGCACTCATTGATTGCCGGACCAGATTGTCCGGCGTTATTACTTCTACGACCGGTTAACTTCACCGCGGGACCGCGAATAATCGTTAAGCCCTAATCGCTTCGCTACGCACGTAGAGCTCTCTCGCTCAATCTCTCTCTCTCTCTCTCTCTCTCTCTCTCTCTCTCTCTCTCTCTCTCTCTCTCCCTCTTCCACCTTAGCTCCCCCTCCCTCTCACGCTGCTTCGCCGACCTCACCCTGCGATAGATACGCACGATACACACTCCGCCAGCGCCGAGAGAGTTAACTCCACTCGACCCCGCGAATAATCGCGCGAATCGACGGCCGATGATTTCAACTTCCGACATTCGCCGGACGACCGTTATTATATTACTTTGCCCTTGCGTCTACCGCGCTTATAATCTGCGGCTACCTGCTATCGCGACGCAAGTATCGGCGAGAGAAACGACCGATCGATGATGACACATCGAGCGAGCGAGCGAGCAAGCGCCGTCCTTATCTCGATATCGCGTGCGAGAAAGACGAATATACGTAGAATCTCAGACTCACCGAAATGACAAGGGTAAGGTCCGCCGCCGCCGTCGGGATAGCCGTTCCTCTGGGATCCTGAAACAGTAAAGAGAGATGTCAGATGAGCGTTTCTCGAGCGGCTCGAGTTCCCCTTCACCCTCCGACCCCGTGAGACACCTCATTTCTCCCATCTGCCGCGTACGCGAAGGACGACGAGCGGAAAGTGTATCGGCCGATCGATGGACGACGAATACCGCGCGCGCTCCGCGAGCGCTAGTCCGGAGCACCACCCACGAAGTGGCTACTTAGCGTGCACGGCCGGCCAGGAGGTACCTACCCATCTATCTGACAAGGTTAACTAATACAGCTTCCACCGATCGCGCGCGAGTTCTCTTGATTAGGAATACGCCGATAAATCAGAGAAAGGAGAGCGAGCGGGAGGACACGCAGAGACCGCTGCTGGAGAGATAATCATTGCGGAGGCTGTCGGCGGAGACAAAGAGGGAGGAGATAGGAGGGACGCGAGACACGGCAATTCCGTGTGATTATCCCGAGTTTACGAGGTTCCATCAAAAACTAACGAGAATTTTGAAATTGCGCGCGCTGTCTATTCAGTTGATTCTGCTTTTGTGCGCTGGTAGCACTACCAGTGCACGCACGTGTCAATTTTCGGGCAGCTGCGACGTGCTTGGTTTGTGACTTCAGTGTTGTTTCAGAAGTTGTGACTTCAGAAGTTGTGTGTACCTCAGTGTTCAGTTTGGCGATTTTCTCTGTGGCGGAATCAGTCGGATCAGAGAGCATACCGCTTTGCTCATCTAACAGAGTTCTTGGCGAAACGCAACACCGTTGTGGTGCCGCCGCAACCACCTTATTCTCCAGACATGGCCCCCGTGTGACTCTTTCCTATTTCCCAAACTCAAAAGGACACTCAAAGGACAACGTTTCTCAACAACAATAGATGAGATAAAGGCGATACCTAAAGGGGGACGTTCCCACCAGTGTTTCTCAACCTCGAAACCACGCTGGTATAAGTATATGGTATAACATCACAGGGGGACTACTTTGAAGGAGATAGGATAAACATTGAAGATTAAACAAATACCTTCCGAGAGAATTAAATATTCTCGTTACATTTTGACATCCGACATCCTCGTACATGCCTGAGGCAAGTAAACAAGCGGACGCGCCACGACGACAAACGCACGCGAGCGGCCGCGAGCGAGCCGCATCCTCCGCCGAGGACCGTCGAAGGACAAATTCGGGAGAAAGCAGCCGACGACGTTTAGCGGTCTCAAATCGCTGAATCAGTCCGCCACGATGGAGCGTGCGTTGGCGATTTCCGCACCGCCGCGTCGTTCGATCTCTCCGATTCCGCAGCTTGAGTCGGTTTACAACGTCGGCAGGCCAGCTGCTCGTCGCGCGCGGGGCTTTTCTCGCGAGACACCTCATCGTGCGAGCGTGAGGGGGGGGGGAGGGGGGAGACGATGAATTTTTCACGAGTACGAAACAACGCTGAAACTCTCGATCCGCCGCCGCCGGCGCGGCTCTCCTCTCGCGGCGACGACCGCACGCTTATGGTTATGTACCGTTGGTCCTGTTACGCGCACCCGCGCTTCGTGCAGCCGCAGCTTCGCGCGGCCGTAACGAGATAATTAAATGAATATAATCAGCGATAAATGCGCGCTGCCACCCGCCGCAGCTCGGCGCGGCGCGGCGCGGCGCGGCGCGGCGGTCCGAGTCGTCGTTTAATTGGACGTTACGCCTATCAAAGCGAGTCGCTTCCGCCGCGGCGGATGCTGCGCGCCGCTGCGTCGGATCCTTCGGGAACGAGGAAGTCTCGCAGCGGGACATCCGCCGCGGCTACCGGCCGGCCGGCCGGCCGGCTTCCTACAGTCGCGAGCACTTTTCTCGCTGCCGCGCACACGCGATAAAATGTCGGCAAACAGTCGCGGCATAACGCCGCGCGCTCACTCGCGCGATATGCCCCAACGGCTGGACCGTTGCGCGACTTTAAAAGCGCGCGTCGCGCAAGCCGGGGCCCACTAATGGGTTTCGGGAGGCGCCCCGAGGCGTCCGGCTCTTCCACTTGCGCGTGTTCTTCTCCTCTCGAGCGCGGGGAACAAGCGACCCCCGCGGAGGCGGCGGAGGCAGACGGTTGGGATCTTTTCATTCGAGAGCGAGTCGTTTCTCCCGGCGCGATCGCGGTAACCAAACCTCACCGTAACGCGAGTGATCCTCTCTCCCTTCCCCTCCTCCCCCTCCCCGATTACTCTTTTCGTTCACACGCTCGGTTGTCCTAAGGATGCGTCTGCTCGCTTTGAGCAAACTTCTCAAGTCGCCAGCGAATTCGCAGGGTAAAAATGTCTCCCAAACATTTTGTTCTTCGTCGCGCGGCAGCCTTCTGAATTGGAGACGCCAGCGAATAAAAATCGCGCGTCCGGAAGAAATTTCTATTAGCCGATTCGCTGGCCCAAACTGAGAAGCTTGCTCTCAAAGCGAATGAAAGCAGCAGCGTAAGCGTATATAAAGCACTCTTTATCGAGTCTCGTTCTCAATTAAACGTCACAGAGCTGGCGAGCTTTCTTCCTCAGCTGCGGGATCGCCTGGCGGAATATCGCGGCTCCACTCAAGGCCGAAGGCGTGTTGATGAAAGACGCGCTGTTTGTCGACAGCGCGATATCGATTTCCCGTTATTCCGCGCGGACGATAGCGACGGAAACGAGCCGGCGTGCTCGAGTCTCTCCAAGAGACGGGCACAGAAGATTTTTGCCGTCGCTCCCCGGTCGCTGGCAAAGTCGCCGGGCGGCGCGCGAGGAAAGTCAAGTTACGGCCGCGTAACCCGCGTGGTCGAAGAGAGAACGTTCGCGCGGTGAACGAACGGCAGCGCGCGATTTCACCGCTGGCGCGCGCGGCGTGGGTCATTTTCGCGCTTTTTCGCGCCGAGTCGCGCACTGCTCGTCGCCGACACGTGGTGCGCGGGACGGACGACGAGAGCGCATAATCGGCTGCGCGCGCGCGCGCGCGGCCTGGAAAGGCCGACGCCGCGAACTAGCGAGCTAACGTCAGCGGCCGCAGGATTCCGCTCGTTCTTACGCGGCGAGAGAGCATATACGCGAGAGGCCATAGATTACTGTTTTATGCCGCGATGAAACTATCTCTAGGCTAGGTGCGGCCTGGCACGTTCGCCTGCCTACCTGCCTGCCTGCCTGCCTGCCTGCCTGGCTAGCTGGCTGGCCGACGAAAAGGAAAAAGCCACCGCAGATTTCCCTCACGGCGGAACCGTTCGAGCAGCGCTTCGGGCAGTCCGCAGGTACCATTGGCGGCGCGGCGGTTTCACAGAGCGGCCTGCGTGCCTTTATCACGATGGTTTTGCCACTTCGCCGCTGGAAAGGAACGCGAGGCCTCTCGCGCGCGCGCGCACTTGCCCGCGGATCGTAAAACACGCCGTAACCGTAACAGCGCGCGACGCACCACCGCGCCAGTCCGCGTTCGCCGATGAAGGGGCCGGGGGGAAGGAGGCTGCGAAAACGCCGCGCGGCCGATCGCGGCGAAATTAGCTGTCCGCGGACGCAACTCGGCGGACAGGGCCGAGAGAGAGAGAGAGAGAGAGAGAGAGAGAGAGAGAGAGAGAGAGAGAGAGAGAGGGAGGGAGAGAGAGCGAGGGGGAGCCCTGATGGAGATATCACGCGTGAAGAAGCGCGAGAAGGAAGGAGGAATCGCAGCGCGAGCGTGATATCGAGCCGAGGCTCGCGCGGTGCGGCGAGATTAATCGCTCGACAAAGGAGAGACGACGGGGCGACTAATCAATCTCGTCACGTCCGGCCGAGCGGACCTGGCGTCTGCGATATTTCCCTGAGCGGCGGAGTAATTCACTCGGATGAGATAATCCGATTTCGCACAAGCTGCCCGGCCAGAGTTCGACGTATCTCGCTCGCTCAAAGCTGACCTCGGCCACTAGCCGAGCTTTCACCGACACCGCGGGTTATCGCGAGAGATGTGACGAAATGCAATGCCGCAACGTACTCCATAAAGAGCGAGGAGGGAGGGAGAGAGAGAGAGAGAGAGAGAGAGAGAGAGAGAGAGAGAGAGAGAGAGAGAGAGAGGATTCGGTTCGCGAAAGGAGCACAGTTAGACCGAATCGATCCCGCGAATTCCTGCGTGAAGGGAAACGTGTCGAGGGCACCGAGCGGGCAAACGAGCGAAGGAACGCGTTCGTCCCTCCCGCGCCTTCGTAGCGTAGCTTCGTACGACCGTGAAACAATCGCGGGAACGATCACTCGCCGCCCGCCGGCTCGTTCCCTCGCGATAATGGATTTTCCTTCGCGGCGTGACTCACATATACGCGCGCAATCGGCGATCGAGAACGAAAGGAATTGGAACGAGCGCTGCTGAGCGATCGAAAGTCGCCCCCTCCTCCCCCCCCCCGCCGCCCCGTTCGCATGTTTCCGTTAATGGGGGCTTTCTCTCGGGTGAGGGGGAGGGGAAGGGGTCGGAGGGCGCGTGTCGCGCATGAGACTGTGACACACCTCCTCGGGCCGATTTCTCGACAACTCGACTGGAAGAGCCGAAAGAACAGCGGCTCGGTCCGTCATCGCTCTCGGCATCGCCGGCATTTGCCCGGTATTAAGCCCGGACGCTCGTAAAGCCCGAGTATTCTCGCGTTCTCGCGCAAGACCTCCCGGTAATTTCCCGCGCGTTAACCGGAACGCGTTTACGTCTTGGTAATCACGCACGGGGGGGGAGAGGTGCCTGGCCTGGCTGATTTTTGCCGCGACCGCAGCGTGTGTCGCGGATCGCCGGCGAACGGTGGCCGTCGATAGTTGGGGAGAGAAGTGGCTAATTAGTTTTTGCGGCAACGCCGCCACCGAGACGCGCCCCGCTTACCGAAGGGGAGAGACTCCTCGGAGGACTCGTTTTCGGACGCGAGAATCATTTTCCGAGGAAAACGATCTCGTTTGAGTGAGAGAGACCTTCATCGTTGGCGTTTCTCCGTCCATCTCGCGACGACATTTTTTCCTCTTAGATAGCGTTATTATTATGAAGAAAAGAAGAAAAATACTCGAATAAAGTTTCGACAATGGGTGCCTCGAGCGCACCTCGTTGGTCTCGCGAGTGTTATTACAAGTTTCCAAGGCCTCTCGGCCGACAGGCGGCCGGATAATTGAAATTTATGCCCATTTCCATCGAGACCAATCCCCGGTAATGCACGCGAGGTCAGCGGGAGACGGATCGAGGACTGAGAGGTCCCGTCGCGAGAGGAAACGTCGCCGTATCGTAACGGATGAAAGGCCAAAGACGAGAGAGAAACAAGCACGTGGCGTGGGAGTTCACGGGGATGGAGCGAAGGGAATGAACGAGCACGCGTTGTGGGCGGACCTCGAGGAGGTGGTGGAGGTTAAAGAGGCGGTGTTGGTAGGAGCTACCTCGATAAAACCAGAACTACGAAGGCATACCGATTCGCGTTTCTCCTCTCTCTCTCTCTCTCTCTCTCTCTCTCTCTCTCTCTCTCTCTTGAGCGCGCGCTCGCGAACCCGCACACTTTCGTGCACACGTCGTGGTGCGCGAACGCATTCAATTCGACCGAATAATCGAAGACGATGACAAACGGCCTTGAACGCGGCTTCAACTTCCGCGAGGCTCCGACCGTCTCGAGACGCCTCCACGAGGCGACGTTGGATATTCGTCTTGAATTTTGTAGAGTTACGCAACGCGGCGAAAGGTGACTTTCCCTCCGACAGCCCGGCGGATACTCGCGATCGCCAGTCCCAAAAGAGTCGCGTTTATCTGTTCCTAATCACGGGTTATCGCGCGCGCGCGCGCGCGAGAGAGAGAGAGAGAGAAAGAGAGAGAGAGAGAGACATTCTTTTGCCTCTCGACATTTTCACGACGAGCCGGCGCGGCGGAGCATCCTAGAATTAATGAAATTACAGCCGACGCGCGATAATCCAGGCGAGGTGATGGAGTCGCACATTGAAACCTAATTTACATTTTCCTACGTATTGAGAGATTGAGGAGGACTGTAATTGGTGCGAGGGTAACGTGTAATTTCTACGCGAGTTTCACCTAACGAGACCTTTCAGCCGCCGCGGGGATAAACGCAGGGTTAAGAAACGCGTTCCGCGTAGCAGGAAATGAAGTACACTCGGACTCGGAGGGGCCCTCCGTGCACCTGCACGGATAATGACGTGTCGCGACGATTTTCCAGTTATTATGTCCGCCACGACGAGTTTCCGGCGAGATCAACGGCAAAAACTAACGAGACGAGCCATAAATCATCCCGGCGATCCGCCGCATCTAGCGGAATCAAATGGTCGGGTTTATTAAGTTAACTTACTTTGCGACGCGACGCGACGCGACGCGACGCGACGGCCAAGTGTCGCGCGCGTCCACCGTTTCCTCGAGAAAGCCCCGATTTCTGCAGTTGCGTTAATTCTTTACCGAGAAAGGAAACGATCAGGCGATCTTGACTTGATTTCGAGCGCTGCACTGTATCGCTCGAAGGTATCTTTCAGGCTTTATTACGACGATGAAAGGAAAGACGAACGGGAGCGGAAAAAATCCGGAGACGATATCTTCGCTCCACGTGTCTGTCTCTCATCGGCTCGATTGTCAGCCGCGGCTGCCCTTTCGAGGTCAGATTTGCATAAAACTGGCACCGGCCGCGTCTGATTGCTCGTAATTAGCGACGCGTGGCCCCGCACCCACGTCAGGTCAGCGAGGTACGCGAGGTGGACGTAGAAGGAGACGACGATCCCCGTTAACGAACCGTGGTGTAAGGTCATACGTAGCGGCGGCGCGTAACCCACGATACCTACGCACGTACGCACCCACGCGCGAATGAGACGTATACGCGACCTATCTCACCGCGTAATCAAGGGAACGATTCACTCGGTGATTGTAATGCAAACCGAGGAGCCGCTACCGGCGCGATAGCGATCCTCTTCATTAACGCTGGTATTTGCAAATCCCGCCGGACAGTGCGGGAGAGCGGGGGAGGACGAGACAGAGAGACAGAGAGAGAGACAGAGAGAGAGAGAGAGAGAGAGAGAGAGAAAAGTTATCTTTGTAAGTATCATTTTGTCCGTCGCACATCTATATTTGTAAATTCATTGTCGCGTGATAAAAGAAAGATTGATTAAATAAAAAGAATCAAAATAAGAATAAGAAAAATCGCAGCCGAGAGCTCTCGATATAATTAAATAAAAAGTCGCTCGTGCTCGCGCGAGAGAGCGTGCGAGATTATGTCTTTACGAGTCAATTTTTGCCGGTCACTTAAGATTCGTTAATGGGACCATTAAGCGACGCGCGGGACGCTCGCGATTCCCCGGAAAGGCGCTCTTGATTGCGCTCGTCATTCTCGCTTTATTTACGATTATTCAGCGGCGTCGCCCGCCGCACGGGGTAATCAAAGCCGCGCACATCCCCCGAGAGACGCGCGGCAGTCTACGTCGATGACGAGACGAGAAACGTCGCGTTTACAACCGCGAATGGGATCGCGCGCGTCCATTAAAGGCGACTCACGCGGGAGAGTAACTAATCACGCGACCACGCGAATCGATACTAAACGCGTGACACTGACCCTGACGCGGCACACACACACGCAGAGACAGAGAAAAAGAGAGAGAGAGAGAGAGAGAGAGAGAGAGAGAGGGGGAGAGAGGGAGATACGATAACGAGCGCGACCGGCGTTTATAATCGGGCGAGCGCGATACGTTTCGTTGGCGCGAAAGGTCGAGTGAAAGCTTTGACCTGGCGCCTTTAATGCGCCGTCTCGATTTGTGCCGAAAAGGTTGACGGACCAAAGAGTGCACGGCACTCGCACGGACTCGCGGGTCGCGTTTTGCATAGAATAAAAGAGTGCGCACGTAAGCGTAAGCGCGATACAAATCGATCGGACGTCTTCATTCGGCCGGCGCATTCCGCCGACTTCGTCGTGCGGCCGCACGTTGATTTAATTCCCAAGTCGATTACGCTCGCTCGTTCGTTCGCTCGTTCGCTCGTTCGCTCGCTCACGCGATAAAACGAGTTTATTGCTAGCACTCCGAATAATTTATCGTCATTGTCTCCGTCGGCCTACGGCCGTAATGTGCAATAATGATTTCCGAAGGAGATGTGGGGGAGGAGGGAGGGAGGGAGGGAGGGGGGGGGTAGAGAATATTACGCGCGGCGCGCCGTTATTGTGTAGTAATGACGATTTACGGGCGATTGCCGAGGCGTCAAAAGGAGCGTATTCTCGTTAATAGCGCGAAAGGATAAGCCGCCGCGGCGAGGCGCGCGCGCGACGTTATCGTCGCGACGACCCGTGACATTTAATTGTCACCCGTATCGCGGACGACAATTAAACATTTCAGATAGTACCGCGCTTGAACGACGCGCCAGGAGTGACGTTTACGCGAGGAGCACAAGTGCTCGCGACACGCTGGAGACCTCCGTCACCGAGTCGTTTCAACAGACGGCGATTACGTCCTCCCCCGCCTGACGCTTCGGCGCCTGCGAACGAGAGATTCGGCCGCGGAGATGACGGAAGTGGAGATTGCGAAAATCTCGCAGAAAATCTCTTGTCATTTACCCGGCACCTTCCCCGGCGCATCGGCCGTCCCATTGAAAACGTCGCTCACAGCACCGCTCGTCCCGTCATCGTCCGCGACGTCGCGCTCCGCTCGACGCACCGCGCACCCACGCATTCGCACGCACCAGATGCACTCGCGAGATCGCACGCACGCACGGCGAACGGACAGGCAGAGACAAACAGACCGATCTTTGCACAAACGACGACGACGACGACAGACACACGAGCAGCGCAATCCGGGCGAGCGCGCTGCCGCGGCCGGACGAACGCGCGGAACGTGCGGAAATTTTCGCGAAGAGCGCGATAACGGCCTCGCGCGTTTCGTTCGCGGGCTCTTCCTCCTTCGGACTTTTCCAGGCCGGCGCGACGGCTCTCTCTCTCTCTCTCTCTCTCTCTCTCTCTCTCTCTCTCTCGCTTTCGCGTCCGTCGCAAGAGTCTCGCGCAGTCGAGTCGACCGCGGAGTAGAATCGTCGAGGCTCTAGGTACGCTTGGTAGGGGTCTGCACGGGGTATCGAGGCGGTCTGGAAGGGGGATAAGGTCGAAGGTCAGGGCTATGCCGTACGACCCGTGACCTCTGACCCTCTCGATCCCTCGACCCGGTCGACCCGCTCTCTCCCTCCTCGCGTCGCTCCTCCCGTATCCTACTACTACTACTACTACGAGGCCGCTTCCTCCTCTTCGTAGCCCCAGCCCCGTTTCTCTCTCTTTCTCCCTCCCCCCTCTCATTCTCTCTCTCTCTCTCTTTCACTCTCTTCTTCTCTTTCTTTCGCCTTCTTTCCTTTCTTTTTCCTCTCTCAAATGTCAGCCGGCGCGGCAGCCGCACAATGCGAATTATACACGTGTGCGCGGCATATGTATGAGCGGCGTAAAAGCCGACGCACACGAGGAGTGGGGCGATCGCGAACAGAAATACAGAGACGCGTCCGCCGCCGCATCTCTCTCTCTCTCTCTCTCTCTCTCTCTCTCTCTCTCTCTCTCTCTCCCCCCTCCCTCCCTCTCTCTCTCTCTTTCTCTCCGTCTCTCATCTTCTCTCGCTTCTCGCCGCTCCGTCGCGCGCCGCCTGCTCTCTCTCTCTCTCTCTCTCTCTCTCTCTCTCTCTCTCTGTACGACGCTCATAGACTGCGCGCTCGTTCTCGCGTGGTGACCGTATCACGTCACGACGACGTTCTCGATTTCTGGAAGAAACCCGAGATACTGCCGCGCCCCCACCCCCGCGGTCGATAGAGGAGTCATTGTTGGCGTACGGCGCGCGTGTGCGCTCCTCCGTGGTTTCCTTTATGTGTGACGAACAAAACAGAAACTTGTTCAAGGCGGTATCTGATTAACTACGACAATTCGCCGACAGAAAGAGACGCGAGAATGGAGGAGCCCGGGGGAAATTATACGCGCCTCGCGATCAAAGGTGAAAAATAATCGCGCGAGAAAGCGGCGCGTGTGTCTTGAGCAAAAAAAAAAGAAAGGACAAGGAAAGAAAAAGAAAACTGCACACAACGGGAAACGGTGAGGAATTTTACAGAATAACATCGTCGTCGGGCCGTATCCGTATCAAGCGGCGATGATGGTCACCGGACAACAGTACTTGCTACGATCAACGACGATCAATCGCGGTTCTACTGCTGCGCGCACGTATGCGCAAAATGCGCAACTGCGCAGCGTAACCGCAGCGGTGCCGAGTGATCCTTCGCGTCGCGACCTTCGACCCTCTCGCCCGCGAGCCACAGATTTTCCCCTCTCTTTTGTTTTTTTCCTCACAGCAGCGGCGGTGACTGCGTTTATTTGCGCCCGCGAGCGTGGCCGAGTGCGTGAAAGTGAGCCGCTTAATATGGATGCGCGCGGAAGACCCGCTTTGGACCTCTGAACTATGACCCTCCCCCGACGTCGAGACCACATCAGCCAGCCAGCCAGCCGAGCAAAGCGAGCCGGTCGGTCGGTCGACCGACCGGCCGGCTTTCGTGCAGGCTGAAAAATTTCATGCTACGCGCGTGAATGTGGCCAATTACAATCGAAGTGGCCATTATCTCATCAAGACTGTTTCGGCTTCGCTTCGCCGGCGCGCGCGATGCGCGCCGTTACAAGCGTTAAGATTGATTCATTATGCCCTCCGCTTCGGCCCGCTGCGCGAGAGAGAGAGAGAGAGAGAGAGAGAGAGAGAGAGAAAGAGAGATGCACTCGTTAAGACACATCCCTTCCTCTCCCGCGGCTTTTCCTTACCGACGCGTCATGGGCGCCGCGCGACTCGCGGAATGCGGCGTCGGAGCGCGTAATTAGGGTGTGCAGACGCTTGCGTCTTGTGGAAGTGGCGCGACCTGCTACTTCGTAAAAAGGGCGAAATAGGAGAGATGTTGAGCAGCAACGCGCGCCTTTACCGAATTAACTCGAAATTAACTGGTATCGCCGCACGATGCGATGCGATGCGATGCGATGCGATGCGATGCGCTGCGATCGGCATTTTTCTAATGGCCCGAAATAATTAATAAAAAAGTCCAATCGCCGCGCATTGGCCGTTGACCCGCGCGACCCCGCATCCCCAAAGCAATAGAGAGCCGCGGCTACTTTGATCGGGAGGAAACTTTCGCGCTCTACGCGCGTAATCGTGGCCAATTACCGTGGAACTGCCCATTACATCATCGTGATTTTTCCCGGCTGCCCCTCCGCACCCGCCCTCTCTCCGCCCGCTCTCGATCGCGAAGGGCACGGAGGGCTTTCATCGTTTTACAGCGAGTAACGCACGCGTTATTATTCCCCGGACTCCTCGTGTTGCGCCTTGCCGGACAATTAACTTCTTCGGAAATGGAAACTCCCCCCTCCTCTCCGCATCTCTCGACCGGCCGAATGCAGAATATAATAAGCCGAGTGGGAAATTTGCCGCGTTATCCGCGCGAATCATCACGTCGAGGTGAGCCGCTCCGCGAGAGTAGAACCCGATGGAGGGAATTTCGCTCTTTCAATTTCACTTGCGTTGCTAAGGAACGTCGAGAGAGAGAGAGAGAGAGAGAGAGAGAAACAAAACTGTGCTCATTTCCCCAAATAAGCACACACAGATGAGAAAGTAGCGCGAGTCAGTCTGCAGCCAGACGCGTCGCTGATGAAGACGCTCCTCGTTTCTGCCTCCCCCCCCTCCACACCGCCCGTCGGCTGGAGTTCTCCTTTTGCACGATCTTTCCGCTTTCTCACGAAACACTGATTTATGCTATTTATTAATATTATTTCATCTCCCCGCCGTTTTCAATATTCCGTGCCGGGTCTCGCGCAGCGCGCGGCTCCGCGCGTAGCGGCGCGCTGAGGCCCCGAACGAGCGCGTCGTAAGTTTATTAAACAGGCGATAGCGATTAATACGCCCCTATAAATACCGGTCGGCCGATATAAATCGTGGAGAAAAGGAAAAAGACGCGGAGGGCTCCTCCTCGGGAGGAATCACACGCACGGACTCACGCGGTGCGCGCGTTCGGCCGCGATCCCGCCGGATCTCCGTCATGAAAGCCAGAGGACGGATAAACCCGATGGATGATGCGATGAGAGGGGGGGGGAGTGGGGAGAGCCTGCTCGATCGAGCCGCTCGCCGGACGCACAGTGAAATATTTGTACGAAAAGATTGGCCGAAATTATCTTCTGACGAATTTCTATTTAAAACTACTGCTACTAATTGCATATATGATCATTATAAAGACTTCGTACAAGTTTTTCATGAAACAAAGTGCGAATATATATGTAAAGGTATTTTAATAATTGAGAGAGCATAATACTGCACATCAATAAGTGTTCAACCAGACAAACTCCAAATTTCCGCATCTAACGAATGTATTCCCGTCCTCAGAATCAACATCATTGTCATCTGTTGAAATGTCTCCTCTTCTTGGTGTGGGGTCAGTGAGCAAGAAGCATATATAATGTTTCCTTAAAAAATGGTTTAGATTTCTTTCTTGGTACGGGTCTCATATTTGTTGGTAACGGGGGTCGCAACTTAGTAGAAGTGGTCTGTTGATCAAGTCGAGATATTACAAGGAAACCAAAAGGAACAAGGGGAAACCTTTCATGTCGAAATAACCTTTGGACAAAATCTAATTTACGTTTGGGGGGAATCCACAAAAGTAATCACAGATATCACAGTGGGACGCGGCCTGATTACCCGCAGCGAGACGTGGTCGTTTCTACTTCTGCGATTAATCATACCTGGCCGGCGTGAGAGTGAAAATTCCTCCTGCTTTCGCCGCAGGTGACAACGACAAAGTTTCTCGCGAGTGAGACCGAAAGAGGTCTCCGACAAAGTCCGCAGTGTCAATCCTCACGAAACACGATCGACACGACGGACCTCGATAGCGCGCGCCTGCGAGTTTCGAGCAGATTCTCCGATGGCAATAACGTTTCTCGATCGAGAGCCCTTTTTCGGGGGCGGAGCTGCATTTTCGGAGGACCTCTAAAGCTCCCTTTGGCAGGTGCTGCGTGTGCGCGTCCGCTTTGACTAAATTCTCCGCAGCCCCGCATTACGTTGAAAAAGGGTGACGCTGAGCCCAGAGAGGCATCCGGCGTTAATCATACACGGCTACCATGTGAAAGCGGCGAACCCCGCGAATTGATGATTCCTAATTAAGGTCCGGCGGCACAATTAATGAGACGCGCTCCGTTAATTGCCGCGATCAATAAAGAGGGGGGGCTCCCGGCGGCCAGGCGGGCGCGAGGAGGGACGGGAAGGGCGGTGTCGCTCGATAAATGTTTTCGTGCTACCGTACGTATGTTGCGTTCCCCGCGGACGGGCTCCCCCGCTCGTCGGGACCCGCCGTCGCGTCCCCTCTCTCTCTCTCTCTCTCTCTCTCTCTCGGCCTCTCCCCTCGCCATGCGCCGCGCCGAAAGGGGTCCGCGGCGCGGCGGCGCGCCACCGGAATTTCTCAATTCGATTTCCGTCCGGAGCGCTCATTAATTGCGACCAGCTCCTTAAGAGGCGAAACGAAGGCACCGCCGCGCGCGCGCACTCGAGTCGCGCTTTCTTAATTGGATCGCGAGCGCGATGCATATTCGTGCATCGACGGCGCTCGCGGCTTTTTTGCTTCTATTCCGCAGGACGGCCCGGAGAGAGAGAGAGAGAGAGAGAGAGAGAGAGCGTGTTTCGCGAGCCAGCGCGCGCAGAACTCCGGCGATCTAACGTGGCGGATCTCGAGGCCCGCGGAATCGCACCAAGAGGTTATTATCATCTCGGCCGCGGACCTCGGCGAACTCGAGGCGACGAGAGGTTTACGCGACGACGAGAATTCGAGAGCTCAGCGGAAGCTCAGCGCGGGCAGGAAGATCCCTTCATTTTTATCTATTCAACCCCGAGCTGATCTAACCCCGAGCGAAACACATCTCGACGTACCACTCGACGGCAGTGATGCGCGTCCTTCGGAGACGGCGGGGTGATGTTGAGTGTGCAGAAGTCAATTCACGAGGCGGACGCATCGGGAATTCGAGATCGTCGTCGTCGTCGTCGTCGTCGTCGTCGTCGTCGTCGGCGGCGACGGCGACGGCGGCGGCTGCGCCGCGGCCGTCTGGGACCGCGCGCGACAGGTCGGCTTCTTTTTTGACGAGGACCAGAGAGATTCCGGCGAATCGAAACGAATAAATTCCGACCGTGACAAAAGGAGGACGCTCTTATGCGAGCCTAATAGCCTCGCTGGGCTACCGCGACGACAACACACGAGACAACGGATCCACGTTATATTCCTTGCTCCTGGAAGAGAGAGCCCCGCCGAAATAACGACCGATCGGCAGGATGCGTCGTTTGTCAGTATCCACGCTCTATCGCGACCGGTGTCCCTCTCCCTCTCCCTCTCGTCTCGCCAGAGGCAGAAAGCAGAGCGGCACACGATCTTGTCTCTCGCAGGACGCTCGCGGTACCCGGGCATGTAAATGAAAAAATGTAAATTGGCCCAATTGCCGTTATGGATCGCGTGGCCCTGCGAGGGCCCCGCAGCTATGGCCGCCGCAAAAGGACAGCCGAGAGAGCCCACGAGCAGCGCACCTGCATAGCACGGATGCACCCTGGAATTCGGTAGTTAATGACGCTTACGCTCGTCGCGACTGCCGAAACACGAAGAAGCGCGCCGTGACGTCTCGAGAGCAAAGTGTGCGTTACACACGATTTTTCCCTTTCGTGACGGCATTTTTTATTACACCTGCGATACGCGACGTCGACCTGGTGCGACGACGCCTATCGCGTGCGACGACGAGAAGCGAAGAATTCTACTCTCACCAAACCATTTGCACGCTCCGCGAGGAGACACTCGCGCGAGAGCGGATAACGCGGATAACTCGCGTGGGTTGAGAAAATCCGGCCGGAGATGTAAATGAAAAATAGAAATTGCCTCGACACTGCCCTTACCGATCGCGCGGCCGCCTCTCTCTCTCTCTCTCTCTCTCTCTCTCTCTCTCTCTCTCTCTCTCTCTCTCTCTCTGGGGCCTCTCAGGAGAGGCGAGCGGAAGAGAAGGATCTAAAAAGCAAGGCCGACCGCGAGGAGACGGCGGGGAGAGGACGGGAAAAAGAGGGAGAGACGCGGCCTTTCTCTAGACTGAAGAGACAATGCCATTGTTTTTAGACTTCAAAGGGATCTGGCCGCTCGCGAACTGGGCCTTTGCTCTCGCCGTCGCCCCTAAATTCTTCTACGTCAAGCCGCAGTCCCCGTAAACCGCGAGTTCTCTCCCTCTTCCCTCCCGCCGTCGCCGTCGCCGTCGCCGTCGCCGTCGCTCGCTCCGGCGGCTCCGCAGCACACGCTTCCCCCCCTTTCCACCGTCTGCATTATGTACGAACGCGAGTCGAGGGTACGTTCGTTAACCCTCTCGGGGGCCGGGAGGGACACGAGTTCCGCCCGGTACCTTCTTGCAATTCCTCCTTTCCGCGGTTCCGTGTCCTTCGGAGGACGGGATGTTAATCGGGTCCGCGCGCTTAATTGATCGTCCGCGGAGGGAATGCCGACGGTCGTCGAGCGGCGACGAGCTGGGGGAGCGGAACACGTCGTACGTTACCGAGCGACTACCGAGAGCTGTCCGGAGGGAGCAACCAAAGTTCAATAAAAAGATGATGCATTAAAGCGCGTTTGTTGCTGCGCTGTGCGAGCGGAGCGACAAAAGGACCACTCTCTCGCGACGTCTTCATATCCGATATCGCGTCCCTCTCTCCACGTGGCATACTTTCGCGCGCGCAAAGCAGAGCGCGACGCGTCCGAGGAGAGTCGCGTTCGCAAGGGAGAAAAGGGACTACGCGGCGAAGAGGCGGCCCTCTCCTCCGTGCGGTGTGCGACCGCAGGAGCCGGCGGGCAAAAGCGCGGTAATTGCTGCACCGGCCTGCACGCGGCCTTCGCTCCGATATAAGCCATACCATATGCTCTCCTTCGAGCTCCTCTATGGACGTTGCAGCGCGGCGGGCGTGGAGAAGAGCGGAGAGGATCGGCAAAGCAGCGGCAACGACGGCGGCGGCGGCGGAAGAAGCGAGTCTCGAGCGAGAGAAAAGGAGATTCTCTCGCTCCTCTCTCGCACGGACCGCCGCTGCTAACGCGAGAGCGGCGGCGCATACGCTCGCTCGCGCGCGTATGTAAATGCGTATTGTCTTACGTCGCCGATAAAAAGACCTCCGCCGCGCCGGCTGCATTACCGGGGCCCCGCAGTATATTAGCCCTTTGATTTATGCCGGATCGCCATATAAGCCCTACAATGTCTCTCGGCGAGGCGGGGCGAGGTCGGGGATACGCGCGGTGTCCTCTCTCTCTCTCTCTCTCTCTCTCTCTCTCTCTCTCTCTCTCTCTCTCTCTCTCGATAGCCGCGAGAAGCGAAGACGAGTACTTCCCCGCCCGACGATACGTTTACCGCGCCCGGGAAATCGCAGGTCTCGCGTTGCTTCGCGTATTTCTCTCGCTTTTCTCTTCGATCAGCATCCTCAACCTTCGTCCTCCCTCTTCCCCCCCCTCCCCTCCCCCCCCTCTCTCTCTCTCTCTATGAGCCTCTCACCTCCGCGCACCATACGATTTCGTCTCGCATCCTTTGTTCTTGCAATTTCCCGCATTTTCCGCGACTCCAAGCTCGCTCTTCCGGAAAGGTGCAAGGGCTCGTCGGCGCTATTAACCCGCTAAAAATACCCCTTTCTTTCCCCACGTTCTTGTACGACACTTTATCGTAGGCACGCATAATACGTCCGAGCACGCTAAGGTTGGAGGGCTGCCCGACTTCTCTCGCGAATACGTGACGCCGCGAAAACTCGAGCTTATCACCGGCCACCATCGCGCCTCATACGCGCACCCCATTGGGCCCCCCCCCCCCCCTATTGAAACGCAGACATTACATCGCGATCGCTCACGACGAGACTAAGAAGTAAACCTCGGGGAACGTCAGAGACGCCGCGATTTGTTTCCAATAGTTATTTTTTATGTCAAAATATGAAGAAATCTGTTATCATTTTTAGCTTAAATTATTTTTTTCAATTTTTTCGAAATTTTTCAAGTTTTGCACAAGTACACTATCTTACATACATATTTAAAACGATATTTCTTAAAAATATATATATCTGATTTGTTGAAACTTGCACACACATGTCGCCGATTATGAATCAGAATCATTTTGTAAAATTCAAAATGGCGGATCTAATACGGCCGACGTCATTGTTGAAAAGGTGTTCAGTTTTACGCTACATTCGACGTTGGGTAATCCTACGGCTCACACTATCCAGCAAACAAGCTCATTTCAACGTCAAACTCTGATAAAAAATGAAACTTGAGAAATTTCGAAAAAATTGAGAAAATTAATTTAAGCTAAAAATGATAACAGATTTCTTTACATTTTGACATAAAAAATAACTGTATAAAAAATTGGAAACAAATCGGCGTCTGCCGTTCCCCGAGGTTCGCTTGTAAGCGCAACAGCACCGTGTGTATGCGCAGAGGCGTTTTTATCCGAAGCGACACAAAGAGGGCGCAGCGAAGGAGATGGCGCGGCGCGACGGAGGGATCGCATGGCGTTTCGCGATTTTACGCGACGCTAAAACTCTTATCTGATCAATTCAGCGGCCACGTTTTCCCCTCCGCTTTCCAACCGTCCACCCGTGCGGCCGCCGTCGGAAGTACGAATGCCGGGCATAATGCGCGCGCGGGTATCGCGCAATTAATAAATTTGTCCGGCTGCTGCATTATTCATAATTCGCGGGTTCCGCTCGCGCTCGCTACCGTGCGCGGCCAAGTCTCTCTCCTTTCGCGGCTCTACGAGAGCGCGATATCGTGCTACGTCTATATAACAGTCGGCGGCGGCCCGGAGTGAAACGGCCGCGCGTGTTTCATCGCGCGGAAACACTCGTGTTCGTGTTACGCCTGAAAGAGGCGCTATCGAGGCGACTCGCGGTTTCGATCTCGCGCGCGCTCTCCGCGCGTTACGTCCGCTGCTGTTTTCCGCAGCTGCTGTTTTCCGCAGCTCGCTCGAGGATCCCCCGCCAAAAGTATCCGCACTCTCGGGACGTGTTTATCGATAAGAGACGAAAAATTCGGCGCGACCGGTCGCTTTAACCAGAGAGAGAGCCTCATAGGAAGAGAGTGGCAAACTACTGATCACGTGACCAGCGTCTCTCGCTGCTGATTCGATGGAGGCACAAAGTCTTCTTGACCAATCAGAATATCGATATAACAAGACGACAGATTGGTTTTACAAGGAGTTTTAAGAGCATTCTAGGCATTTTATACTATGGACAAGACACAAAATTATGTAAATAATATATATTACGATTCTTATTCTATGCAAGTCGAAGAGCGACAAATGTTCTTTCACAATTAATACTTATTACTTACGGATATCTGATTCTTATTGCTGTTATTAATTCGTAGAGGCTCTCTAGCTTTAACGGGTCAATCCGCTGGAATAAAGAATAAAGCCTCGGCCTGTCTGTCTACAAGTGCGAGACAAGGGAGTCTCGGATATCGCCTTATAATAAGACAGTATCGCATGAACGAGCGCGCGCACAGCGCGGCGTCGGACTTCGCCACAGAGGGCGGCCGAACAATGGGCCTGAATATCCTGGACTCGCCCGGCACCCCCCGCGCGCACCCCGGCAGCGACGTTGCGTCTAACAAGGAACGCGCTGCAGAGTCGTAGGAGCGCGAGCGAGCGAGGAGAGAGATGCACGTGGGGCGTGGATGAAGGAGCAATGCGCGCCATATATCAACATCGTAGCCGATAACGAGGTCCCCAGGAGGCTACCGGTCGCGGCGGCGGCGGCGGCGGCGGCGGCGAACGACCACGAGGACGAGGACGAGGCGGCTCACACAGATCGGCGCGCAGCAGTTCTCCGCGAGTCACCGCTTTCACGGATCCCCGCTGAGGACCCGAGCGATGAAAAAGCGTCGGACGCGTCCCCCACGAAACACCGGCGGACACGTCGCGCAATAATTCACCGCGCGGATCTCGTCGAACGCGCGAGCGAGCTCCGCTTATCTTCTCCCGGTAGCAGAGTCCGACTTTTAGCTGGCGCTTTTCGTGCTTCGTGCTCGCTCTATCTTCCCCTCTCTCTCTCTCTCTCTCTCTCTCTCTCTCTCTCTCTCCTCTCTCTCTCTCTTTCTCGTCGGAAGAGCGTGGAATATCGATCGTTCGGACGGAAACAAAAAAGCGGGGCTCCTCCTCAGCAAGTTTTCCTCCTCAGCGAGTCGCCATGAGAGGAGATCGCTGGCGACGCGAGTCGCGATCATCAACGTGGTCAGCGTGTAAGACACGAGGCGGCCGAGAGGGAAGGAGGAGAGGCGGTGGTGGCAGGCGGTACGAGAGACGATAGAAGAAGAGAAGAGGGTGAGAAGAGAGACGGTCTCGGCTGGACGGTGGAGGAGCCAAGGACAAAGAGGGGCAGAGAACGGCGGAATCACCTCGGCGTGGCAAGCGGGAGGCGCCCGTCCGCTCGCTCGCTCGCTCGCTCGCTCGAGTCGCGGTGCACCGGGGCAAAAAGCCGGTGTTGGTTTAACCGGCTCGCGGGTTATGATGAGAAATGTAATTTAAATTATCCACGCTTTTTGCCCGCGACGGCTTTTTTCTGACGTAACAATCGCGCCGGCAAGGGCACACTGCGCGACGCGATCGAGGGACGGAGGGAAAAAGAGCGAGAGAACGAAAGAGAGCAGAGTGGAGAGAGAGAGAGAGAGAGAGAGAGAGAGAGAGAGAGAGAGAGAGAGAGAGAGAGAGAGAGAGAGAGAGAGAGAGAGAGAGAGAGAGAGAGAGAGAGTGTCCCCCGCGGCCGCGCGACGGCGACCAAAACGGACGGGATAAAGGAAGAAGGGATCGTTGAGGTCCGAGGCCCTGCGCTCTGAGCGAAAGTGAACACGCGAGGGGAGACCGAGGGCGGCGAGAGAGCGAGAGGGAGCGCTCCTCGTGAATGAAATTGTAAGCTGACCGCGTAACTACGATAATGCGCGCTTCCTTACGCAACGCACATCGTCGCGATTTCCCGCGCAGGCGGGTGACGACACACACACACACACACACACACACACACACACACACACACACACACACACACGTGCGCGCGGCACTTTAGTTTCATCGATGACGTTTCGAGCGACTCATGTCTTCGTCGTTTCGCAAATCCCATCTCCGCCGGTGCGACCCGCCGGTGACATAACGACGTTGCCCAACAACGCGGAGGCCGGCGTACGAGTCGAAAAATGAGAGAGAGAGAGAGAGAGAGAGAGAGAGAGAAAGAGGGAAAAATACAGCGAGATGGGAGAATAACGATCGCCGTTGAGCGAGTCCTCCGCAGTGAATTTTCAAGCAGTCCGGAGACCAGACAACGGAAGACGACAAGTATCATCAGACGTCGTCGCGACGAGAGAGAGACCGTCGGATGATTATCGCGAGGAGGAAGCTCAACGAGGAGCGGAGGGGAACGGAGGGGGATGTTAAAACGGAGCGACGCAGCTCGAGAGGCGCGCACCTCGCTCTGCGAAACTCTCTTCACGGATCTCGCGGGCAATTAATTTTTCAAGGCAGAAAACGCGCACTCGCGCTGCAGCCAACAGCGCCGGTACTGACCAGTCGCTCGGCGCTCTCGCGCGCGCGGCCAGGGCAGGTAATGGGGCTTAATGCAACGTGGAAAAGCTCGTGAATGAGTTGCGTGACACGTAGGAGGAGAGGTTCGCAAGGCCCCCATGCGAAGATCCGCGTGACTCCGCGTCTTAGTACATAGAAAGCCGGGACTTCCTGTCCGCGCTCACATGTCCGACTCCCAAGCATTATAGCATCATCTACTACCGGTCGCCGTTGTGGGAGAGTAAGCATCGCTCACACGTCACGTTATGTGACCACTCGAGTGAAGGCGGAGGAGAGAGACTCTCCTCTCCTTCGTCTTCGTCTTCCTCGTCTCTTCGTCTCCACTCCTCCTCCTCCTCCTCCTCCTCCTCCTCCTCCTTCGCTTCACCTCCTTCATTCAGCTTCGCGTTCTGCCATTCACGACGCCGGGCCGCGATTTTCTTGCCAGACGGCCAAGCAGACGGGACTCACGATCACGGGTTTCTCTCTCTCTCTCTCTCTCTCTCTCTCTCTCTCTCTCTCTCCCTCTCTCTCTCCTTTTTCGAGAATTGCGCGCGCGGGAAATAAATTGCGAAAGCAGATTTGTGCCGGGAACGAGCGCCGACCGGCCGTCACGCCAGTCCACCGGACTGCGCTTTCGGACGCATCGGGGAAGACTCGTGTGAATCGAGACGTGTACCGCTAACGTGCACGACCTCGCGTACGTAACGAGCCAAGTACGATGCGTAGGATGTGTATGAAATGAGCGAGGGACGATCGTTCGCTGGGCGAAATTGCGCCAAAGTCTCGATCGGAGAAACGGGCGGGGGGAGGGCGAACCGGCGCGGCGTCGTTCTGTCGACGACACAATTTTTATCTCACGAGTTCTCGCGAAATGAACTCGAGCCCCGTCATTCGCGCGACGCTGCTCGGGTGTCTCCAACGTTGCGAGTCGCTCGTAAAGGGCGTGGGGGGGAGAATGAACAACGGAATGATAGAGATATCCGCTCGAGGATTAAAGGGCTCTCCGTCAAAGAGAGAAAGAGAGAGAGAGAGAGAGAGAGAGAGAGACCGTCGCGTCAGCTCGATCTTAAATCATATTCCAATTGCGCCGCGCGCGGTTGACGAACGGCGGTTACACGTGTAACGCTTACGTTTACGATACGCGGCCGTCACAATTACGTCCACGTAGGTGACACACGCGGCGCTACAAATTTTATTTTACGATATGCTGACTGCGTCGCGTCGCGTCGCGGGGCCGACCACAATGGCGGGGCGCGCGCGTCGTGTAGCCCGCGTCGCTTACGAGCGCGATTCGAGCTTAGATTTATTGCGCCATGCGTTCTCTCTTGTGTCTCGCGAACGCGCTTTTCCCCGCGCCACGGCCGAGCGTCGTGTATGTCTCTATACGAGCCAGGCCAAATGCGCTTTTAACGATAAACTGCGGCGATATAACGGACATAAATATTTCCCGCCAGAGAGGGAGAGAGAGAGAGAGAGAGCGGGGGGAGGGCAGCGCGCACTCTCTTTCCTCGCGTCCAAAGGGTCGCCGAAGACAGAAATAAAGTAGCCCGAGTTTATGGCGCCGCGCGTGGCACTGCGTCGCAAATTTGTATCGACTGTATGATGCCCGAGATTTACAACGGCTCGTTATCGGCGGAATTTATAACACGCGAAAATGTATTAATTCCCTCGCGGTGCACACTCGGAATATCTCGCTCGAGCGTTCGCCGGAAACAGCGGAAAGGTATAAGTGATAGACGCGTTGAAAAAAAAAAAAACCACACCCCCGCGCGCGTGAATTTACTTCTGTCACGCGTCACCGCGATGATGATCTTTTCCTCGTGGTTCGAGCGAGGAGGAAGAGCCTCCTCCTCCGCCGCCGCCGCCGCCGCCGCCGCCGCCGCGCCGTGGCGGCTCGTGCGACGTGGCCAATTTCAGAGTTTCCTTTTCTCTCGCGACCGCACCGAGGCGAACCGCACTCGACACTCCCTAATGTAGCACCGTTACGACAAGCTCATTAATAAGACAACAAGCCGCGGATCTAGACACGGGTAGATGCAAAAAGGGGACCCACGCGAACAAGGGTCGCGGCTAAAGCGCGCCGGTAAATGCGTGCAACACGTCGACGGGCACGGTCGTTACTTTCAATCAGGCGTTCTCGTTCTCGCGCGCGGCGCATAGCGGTCCGCCGAGGATCGTCTCTCTCTTTCTCTCTCTCTCTCTCTCTCTCTCTCTCTCTCTCTCTCTCTCTCTCTCTCTCTCTCTGTCTCTCTCCCTCTCTCTCTCTCTCTCTCTCTCTCTCATTCTCGTTCTCGAGCGGTCACGTACGGAGGGAGAGATTCGACCTGAATGCCTGATACATCGATTTATTCGCCGATCCGGGGCCGATGACGGTCACGTCATCGCCGGGCGTTTACCCAGAAGCGCGGCCGCTCGCCTGCTTGCACGACGGCAAGCGTCGTTAATTGCCGCGACGCGACGGTCGCATAACCGGTAGCCCGTTAATTGCTACGCGGAGCAGCGCGCGGGTACACGCCCGATAACCGCGTGACTTTCGCATTTCCTGCATGGAGTGTGCCTGCTTGCGAAAACACGGCTCGGAATATGAAAACTTTCGGATGGGGACGACGACGATGGCGATATAAATAACCCGACTGGAAATTTTGATCAGGTTCCACCCAACATTGATAGGGGACCTGATAGGGTGAATGAAAGGTAATTCTAAATAAGTCAGTCCTTACAATGTCCTAACGACAAATGAGTAAGGAAGACGTTTATAAGGTTATAATGATTGGGTCCACATTAGGACCTCAAAGTACCAACCTAGTGTATGATATAATGTGGTTCAGTTAATCAGGTCCTTGTCGGGATCTTATTCATTGTACCTAATATGATTTGCATTATCAAGTTTTAACAAAACAATTTTTGGGTGTCATTTCCAAATATAAAGATATTTGCATTGAAAGAACACTTCAGATCACTTGAATATATTTGTAAAATACTATAGAAACTATCCTTTCTCTAGCAGTCAATAAATAGTTGTAAAATTAACGTGACATGCAACTTTTCTCTTTAACACTGCTTTATGTCTTGTCACCTTGTGATACTTAATGATCTTATGATATTCATTTTATGTTTCTTTTCCGAAACATTTTACAAGTATACTCGAGCGATCTAAAATATTATTTCATGCAAATATCTCTTTATTTATTTGGAAATGGCACGAAAGAATTTTCAGCGTGTCATTGCCTATTTCTAACGTCATCATCCAATATAGCCGTGGCGAGTAATCAGGAGCCATAATTTGGATAAAAAAGAAAAAAACGTAATAAGGATTCCATAAGATAACTCAATAAGGATCTGACTATGAATCTTTACCAAGATCCTGATATCCACGCTGCGTTACATATGACTTACTAGGACCCGACAGTATTGCCTTATTGGGACCTGATGTCCAAATGAGGTTAACCTGATCAGGACCATGGAATAAATTTCTAGTCGGGTATCGACTCGGATATACGCGAGAGATGGGATGATTAAAATTGAGCAGAAAAATTGAGGGACACAAACATTTGGCGAAATTGGACGGTCCCTGTGAGAAAAATATCCTGAGAGCGCTCCAAGATGGAAACATATCAAGTATCGCAGTAAGATCGAGATTCTAACGCGCGAGTTGCGTGAAAAGTGCCGAAGCCGAATTGGATTTATCACGGTTCTCGTTGCCCATAATTCTCGCCTCCTCCCCCGAGCACGTGAAAGTGAATACAACTGCCACGAATTTATCTAACCATTAGAATCCAATCGCGAGGTGGTAAGGATCTAACCGGTAGAGACCCGGAGAGATCGCAGATCTCCCGACAAGATCGACCTAATGGGAATTTATTGAAACCATTCAACTTTGTTCTCCTCCATTGCGCGCCCTACGAATGCGCGCAACTAACGACCCAGCGGGAGACACACACACACGCACACACACACAAACGAGCCGCTCTCTTGTGTGTCGCTCGCGTGAGAAAGAATAGTCGGATACGAATGCCCCGTCGAATCGCAATGCGTCGCGGCGAACTCGCGCGTCGGGCTGCCTCCCCGAAAAGGAAGAAAATTACCGAGGACATAATCTCGCCGCGCATTCCCGCACGTTCCTCGTCGCGGAGCTCTCGCGCGCGCGTCCGATGCGACTCGATCGAGTCTAATACCGCAAACATCCGATCCGCGATAGCGGCGGGAAAGCAGGCGCAACCGGTAAACAGGAGCCTTCTAATTCATTCAGTAGCGGTAGCTCGTGCCTCCGCGCGTTCCTATCTTAATTGCATGCAAGTAGCTGGGCCGGTCGTGGGGAGAATTTCGCAGCGACCGCGTGGAATATGGAGCAACGCGGAGGCGAGAGAGAGAGAGAGACACGAAAGAGACGGGGTCGCGACAGGATCGCCGTGTTCCGCCGCGCGACACGCGCGCTGTCCTCGCGGCCCGTTGCGTTTTACGCACGTCCGCGACTCTCGCGCGCGCGCAAGCAAGCAAGCAAAAGGCAGCCGCCGATCGCGATCGGAGCGAGTAACCGAGCGCGTTGAGAGTACTACATATTGTGGGAGCGGCGACTCGGGCTTGCGCGCTCACCGCGCGGCGATACCCGCCTTTTTTCACGCGGTCAACGCGGCTTGTTAACGATAGAAATCGAGAGATCGACACAATGCCATTATTTAGCTGCCATATACGCCGCGCCATTAGCGGCGCCCCTGCCTGTCCCCGCTGCCCCCCTTCGCCGCGGCTAATGATTTCATTTCGACGTCGAGAGCCCTGCCGGCCGCCGCGCCGGCCGATCTCGGCGAACGTTTCATCCATTTCGATCGCACGAACGCGGCCTGCCGTGCGTCGCATCGATAAGTATCGAAATTCCTGTACGCGCGCGCGCGCGCGCAGGAGGGCTCAATTAGACCGTAAACGCGCTTTGTGCCCACCGCGTTACGAAAGCCTCCCCCCGATCTCAGCTGCATTCTCCTCCATTCGGAATAATAACGGCCGAGAATGTAGGTCTCTCGCAGCCTGTAAAGGCTCGTAAAGGCGCAAAACACTCGCGCCGACCGTCCCCTCGCCTTCCATTCCCTCCGATAATTATTTGAGGGCCAACAACGCGCCTTATCGATAAGCGCGTAACGTGCGCACACACGCACACGCACGCACGCGGATCAAGTTGCCGACAATTAGAAACCGCGCGCACGCGCGGATTCAGACCGCTCGTTAGATCGCCCGCCGTTCTAACGTCGTCATCGATTCATATCTGACGCGTTAATTAACACCGACGCCCGTCGACCGTGCCGCGCTTGCCGCTACGCCGAAACATTCATTTCCTCGCGGATGTGCGCTTCTGCCGAGCCGGTCGACCGAGGAATTCCGACGGAAAATCGAGCGCACGCGTCCTTTGCGCGTCCTTATCTGCGAAAGTGTGCGACTCAATTAAGCGCGAATTGCTGTGGATCGAGAGAGAGATCGAGAGAGAGAGAGAGAGAGAGAGAGAGAGAGAGAGAGAGAGAGAGAGAGAGAGAGAGAGAGAAGGGCAGAGGAAGAGAAGACGATATATCGGTCGGAGAATTTTGTGGCGATCGTTAAGCAGGATTCGGTCGGCGATATCGCGTTTATCGCGCGGCTATGAAAGTCGAGCCGCGGGGCCGGAAACGGGCGCTTACAACGTGGCGTTCCCCGGATAAGACCCGGCTGCGTCCTGACCTTTAATTAGTTACCGCGAGACTGCCGGCAGAATTAACAGCTTCCTGCCCTGCTAAATAAATAAAAGAAGGCGCGAGCGCACGCGCGCGAGAAGTAGGCAGAGCGCTGTACCGAGCGCGGCGAGAGCTTTTCTGGCCAAGAGAGAAAAAGAAACACGGCGAAGGAGAGAGCAAGAAGGAAGGAGAAAGGGAACGCGAGACACGAACAAAAAGAGAGAGAGAGAGAGAGAGAGAGAGAGAGAAGAACAACAGAGGAGAAGGGAAATATAATCGGGCCTCGGGCCGCTGGCTGATTATATGCGAACGCCACGCTCGGCGGCTCAAGCACATCGCGAGAGACTTGCGTGGAAATTCAAGCGCGCCTCCGCCGTCGCCGCCGCCACCGCCGCGTCCGCGCGATCTCGACTCCTCTCTTCCTTCCTTTCGCGGTAATTAATTGGCCGGCCGGCTTCTCTCTGGCCGGTGCCGCTGCACTCGACCGAATTTCAACTCGACCGTAAGGTAAGCGCGCCCCAACCGCGAGCCAGATATATCAGAATCCGAATCGAGCATCCGCGCGAGCCGCAACGAGGAAGCTGTATCCGCTTCGGGAGGTGAAACTGGTTTAATATCGCCGGCTTGGGATTACGACGACGTGCCGCGGGAACGCGTTTATCGGTGGAAAAACACGCGCGCGCGTGTCTGCTTATTTTTGCTGCCCGGAGACACGTGTCTTTCCGGAATCGCTGCGGCGCGGCGGCGGCGGCGGCGGCGTTGACGAATGATCGTCGCCGTCGAGGTAGCAGCGAGCGCGGCATAATAGTTCGATTAATAACATTCGATCAGATACGCGCGCGCTCGACGAGCGTCTGCTCGCTTTCCGCTCGGCTTTATCGCGCTTCCGAGCGCGTGTCGCTCGCGCGACTCCTGAAACGGAGAAACGCTCGAGAGTCGCACGACATCGCGCCATTACGAGCGGTCGATATCACTCCGCTCGGCCGCTCAGCCGATCTATCTAGTCACTCGATCGACGTCTCTCGGCGTTTTAGAGCATACATCACACTCGACTGTTCGTGTTGAAAGCCTAACGGTAACACAAGCGGCCGTTTCCAGTTCCGAGTGTGTCTTCTTCGTCCGCCCTTGCGCCCGCGAGCGATAAGAAACGGTATTTCGTGTGTTTTTTTTTTTCTCTTTTTCCCCGGAGCGGAATTTTTCCATGCCGCGCGAGTCTACTCCTCCCTCGACGTATTGAAGTTTTTTCATTTGTATCCGCGCGGCTCTTTGTGCATATAGTACGTATGAATATAATTTTCTCTAAACGAATTCGCGCACATAATGTATCGTTTTATCGACGCGAATGTTAATTGCTTCTTCCGCGCTTTAATATTTATGACAGTTCGCTCGCACGCGGCGGGGCGTATTTGTACGTTTCCATCCGTGCGGTAATTAGCTCCGATTTTAACGCGCCTCGTGACTTCGGGCGCTGCCGAAGCTCGGCCGAGAGCTGCAGCGCGAGAGGCGGAAAGCGGGAGAGAGAATGTGCAGTGCGCGCGCGATCAGCTTCCGTGACGACGAGGAAGGCTGCGCGTCTTAATAACGCCGACATTTTCTTACCTCCGACTTAGACCTGGCCTATTGCTAACCGTCACGCCGGCGATCCTAATTAAATCGCCGCCAATTAAGATCGACCTTAATGCAGCGCTCGTGCGCGATAGATCGGCTCGCCGCGCCGGCGAGGCCCATTTTTCACGCGATACCGTCGCATCCGCGAGTTCCGATCCGCCGCGGAATTCCTGCGTCCAATTCTCCGCCCGGCAACGCGCGCGCGCGCGATTTTATCAACGAAAATTCGCGCTAACGGCACCGGCCACGTCCGCTACGCGCTTGGGAATGCGAGTACGTTGAAAAAAGCGCGAACTGAATCGCGAGCTGAATCCGCTCGCTCTTCGTGAATGAACGGTGCGATTAGCCGGCGGCTGAGTGCGACTCATGTCCGTTTCTACCAACCGTGTTAATTTAACGGTTAATTTAACGGACTGGTTGTTCCATCGGAATGGACCAGTTGCATTTAACAATTAATAATCTAATTAACGACAAATGCGATTGGTCAATCCCGTTGGAATAACCAACTGGTTAAGTTAATCAAGATCGGTAGAAATGGGCATGAAACTGGCTGACAAAGTCGCTAGCGTTTTAAGGAGAATTTTGCGGAAACGGTCAGTTAAAAGGATCATGGCGTCAAGGAATGACATGGTTCAAGCCGCTGCCGTGCTTTGCGCACGAGCTCTTCAAGCAGACATTCGTGGCTCAGTAACAAAATCAAAAAAAAGAAACAAGAATGTGGTTACGTAAGCGGATAGGTGAAAGATTAACATCAATGGAGCATCAAATAATCTTTTCAAAGAATTGGCATTGGAGAATCCAACCGCATACCGTAAAGTATTGCGATTAACGCGCGAGAAATTTGAAGAACCTTCGAAAAAGGTGCATTCGCTTACACAGAAAAAAAAAAAGACAGTTTAACGTCGCTTGACGCGAACGGTAAAAGTTGGACACTTTGGCCACAGCGACTAATAGACGCGCTGCGTATTCCACCAACCAAATTTTAGACGCCAGCGAATATAAATCGAGCGTCTAGAAGAAGTTTTCACCAGCGACTTAAGAAGCTTGCTCAAAGCGAGTAAAAGCAGCATTGTGTAAATCACCCTTAACGGAGCCAATTCGTCGAGTCTCCCGCTGCCGAAATCGGACGATGCACTCGGCCGCCGGAGGAGAACGACGCGACGCGAACGAGCGAGTGGAGTTTCCCGACGCATGACAAACGCCCGCGCATTTATGCAGATAATGCATCTAAACGACCACGGCGGCCGCGGCCACCGGCCTTCCTCGGCAACGCGCTAATCGGATTAGGCGCAATTAAGCAATTAAGCCGTGACACGGCGACGGCGACGGCAACGATGTCGTCGCCGCGAAAAGCGGCGAAACACGAACGGATTTGGTGCGTGCGCTTCGCGAGGCCCCCTAATTACCGCGGGCCGGAAGCCCGCGCGGTCGTCGAGGCAGGTAAATGGAAGGACGGAGGGAGGAGGAGGAGGAGGAGGAGGAGGAGGAGAAGGAGGAGGGCAGGACTCGAGCGTGTACTTCTGGGTTCGCTCGCTCGCTCGCTCGACCTTCCTTCCTCCCTCGAGCAACCGTTCCTCCTCCGCCCCCGCTCTCTCTCTCTCTCTCTCTCTCTTGCTCTCTCGTGCAAAGAGGCACCCGCTCGTGTACGAAGGGAATGAATAGCGTGCGTTCACGGTAAGGCGCTCCCCGTAATGGTGGCACACGCCGTTACCACTACGTAGAAAGGCGGCCGTGCCGCGCGCGCGCGCGCGCGCGCGCGGCTCTACTTACGATAATTAACATGATTGCCATTATACGTAGGTACGTGCGCCGCGCCGGCGTGCGTCGTAATGGGCAGCCGACGACCACCGTTGCGAAACCCCAGCGGTAGGAACGCCTTCTCGAGACGGGCATACCCCGACGCCGAGGATGCGCCGGAGGTCGCGCTCGCGCTTCCGAAAGGAAGTTCCAGGGGAGAGAGAGAGAGAGAGAGAGAGAGAGGAGAGAGAGAGAGAGAGAGAGAGAGAGGAAGATAGCCGCCGCGGAGTTATGCGGTTTCACTCGCGATCTCCCGCGAGCGCTACGCGTAACTGTGTTACGCTACCCTCCGACGCGGGATTGCTTCTTCGTCCTCGCCAAGGATACTTGAGTTTGGGGAAGCGTGCAACGCGTTAAGGTTAGAGATTGTGTGCCGAGTTCGATGAAACGGTTCGATTTCGCACGGGTGACGTCTCACGTTCGCGATGAGCCACGATCGCTTCGGTCGGAGCGCGTCAGACACGGTCTCCTGCGAGTCGAAGGTAAAGTTTCTCACTCGCGAATTCCCAGGTGTCTTGAATCGCTGGAGAGAGAGAGAGAGAGAGAGAGAGAGAGAGAGAGAGAGAGAGAGAGAGAGAGAGCCGCGAAGTGGCCGCGCTCTGCAAGTCCCAGCTGAACTTCTGAACTTCTTCCCTCGCGCGCAACGCGCACCAAAGTCACTTCGTGACTGCCTTATCTTCGGCGCGGCGCGGTGCATTACGCGCGAGCGAGGGCGCCCGATAGCGGTTATCCGTCCCTGAGCTAGGTGTATCGGGCAACTTACGGGCGAGAGAGCTTAGCAGACACGAGCCATTACCGTGGTGGGCGAAGGAGGTAGCGAGGTAGCGAGTCCGGACGGTAATGGTCATTACGAGCACGCTCCGCTGATTGTGCACCGCCACGGGACCGAGGCGGAGAGGGCATCATCGCCGACCCGGAGACCCGCTCTTATACGCCATGCCGCGCCGTAAGACGAGGAAGAGAGAGAGAAAGAGAGAAAAAGAGAGAGAGAGAGAGGGGAGGAACGGCGTGGCGGAATATTCTTTTATTAAGCTAGGCATTGCCCATGAGACCGGACTCGTTCGTTAGCTAATTTAATGCCGGCCACTGAGAGTGCCGCCGACGCCGCCGTTAACCGGCGGCGTATATCACTTTAACGCACGGGCCCGGATGCGGGACGCGATGCGGTACGTGCGGACACATCTCGCTCGGATCGCGGCCGAACGAGAGCGGTATTTCGGGACGGGAGAAATAATGCAAGGGAAATATCGCGCGAAGCGGATCCCGCTCGATCGGGGAAGCGGATTAAAGGCGATCAGAGTCACCGGAATTACGAATGCTCGCTTTTATGCTCTCGTTATCCGCTTTATCCGCGAATTTGCGATATTATCCTCCCATCAGCGGATTTGCCCCGGATCCGCTAGTGTAGAGAGAGACTCGTTTGACAAGATTTTTCTCCGACGCGTTAATCCTCCGAATTTCCATCCGAGCGCACGAGAGAGAGAGAGAGAGAGAGAGAGAGAGAGAGAGAGAGAGAGAGAGAGAGAGAAAGAGAGCTTTGTGCGATTTCTCCGCGAGTCTCGGGAGAGAAACCTGGCCGGGGGGATCTCGCCTGGGCGAATAGTTTCCGCGACCACGAAGGAGAGGAACGTAGCGGAGACGCGGTCGGAGGAGTCAACGGTGACGGTGCACGCCTATAATTCTTCGAATAATCGTTACGGTTCAAGCCGTTAAACGATTATAAACCACGTAACGTTCGTTAGCGAATTTAATGCCGACCCGTACGGCCGCCGCCACGGTCCTATATCACTTTAACGCACTGCCGTGAGGTTCAGGGTTGCGCGAGGTACGATGAACTCGTCTGACCGTATCGCGATATCGAGCACGTCGCGGCTTGTACACCGCGACATCAGACTCCGCGGCTTGCCGTTCCCTCTGGCGATTCTCCCGACCTCGTGGAATATGATGGGAAATATTAGACGCGCAGCGAGCCGAAAATACACTCCGAGTGCGAGGCTATTGTAATTTCACCCGTCGCGAAAACAAATTGACCAAAGCCGTCGAAGAGGAAGAGACGCGCGCGCAATTGCGGCGCGAGACGAAAGAAACGCCCCGCAGCGAGAGAGTTCACAATCAATGCGTTCTGTTGTCTCCTCTGCTCTGCTCTTCTCCGCCTGCTCCTCCCCCTCTCCCCCTCGCCCGCCCGCGGGTCGCCTTTCCACGGTCGGCAAGAACAGCGCTACAAAATGTGCGATGCGAAGTAATGCGGGCGAAGTAGTGGCGCATTCGTGACCGAGCGTCATGCAACCGCGGCGCGAGGTTGGTCAATAATGCGGAGGAAAAGGAGAAGGTAACTCACACCCGTCGGGACATCAAGCGCGGCGCGCTCGTTTTCGCGGCGGCGGCGGCGGCGGCTCTCCTCGTGCAAAATGCATCCGCACGACCTCGCGTGGCATGGAAGATCGGGGCCCTCGCCATATAAGACCCCCGTTGCGTCTGGCGGGCACAGGTGGTGTGGCACGTTCTAACCAGACCTAAGCGGAGAGGAGAGAAACGAGCGCGGAGTGCACGCGCGGGAGGAGAAACCGAGCGAGCGAGCCTCCGTAATTACGGCCCAATATGCAACCGGGCCCGGGTGCATCGGCGGCGGTATGCACGCCGCTTAAAGCTGCGGCTGATCGCGAGATAGGCGTATTATGGATACCAGTTTCGCGCGCAACCTCCGCAGCCTCCGACCGACCGACCGACCGACCGGTCGGCCCCCTTCCCCTCGCCTCGTCCTTTTCCTTCCACCGGCCGTTCTTGCGCGCACGTACATTCAGAATGATTAATACGCTCCCGGACCCTCGTAACACCTGATCTGTCTCGGGCTAAAATTACGCGCTGCCTCGATATATACGGGAGCCGCGCGATGTGGCGCTCTGCCGCGGTCCCGGTCCCGGCGGGTCAGGATGACACCCGGAAGAGACCGAGGGGAGGGCGATCGATCGCGGGATCGACCTTCGATCGTTGAACCTGAGGAGGTCGAGCGCAACGATCTCGCTGAGTCGCCGCTCGTTCGTAAAAGCCGCGTCGAACGATCGCGCGGTAGCAATGGATCACCTACCTCTCACTCCTCTCTCTCTCTCTCTCTCCCCCCCCCTCTTGCTCTCTTTCTCACCGTCTGTCTTTATCCATCCATACCCGGCGGCGGTGGCTTACCGTTAGTCGTTTGGCATTCGTCGGGACGCGAATTCGCCGCGCCGTTTTGCCGCGTTACACATCATTTCCGCGCGGATACAACGAGACTCTCTGTTTTACGCCGGTTTTGCCGCTTGTCCTGTGCTCCCCGCGCTCCCCCTGCCCCAACCCTTTCTGCACTCGGGTGCATATATAACGATTGATTACGTTGTTATCTGCGACATTTGTTATCGCACGCGCGCGCGCGCGCGTGTTATTTATTGTCGAACACCTGAACACCCGCGACTATAAATTACAGTTACGCGCACACGTGTGCATATACGCGGGGGGAGGCAGGGAGGGAGAGAGGGAGGGAGGGGTACGTACCTTCACACAGTGCACTGTCTCGCATCCGGGGGCGAAGTATCTTATCGGGCCGTTATCATTAAGAAAGCGAGCAGAGACCTTCCTCCTCTCCTTCCTCCTCGGCTGGGGAATGATTACGATAATCCTGACGGGTGGTTCGCGACGGCCGAGAGCAAAAGAGAGAGAGGAGAGGGAGGGAGGGAGGGAGGGAGGGAGGAACGAGTATCTCTCCCGCGGCGGAGCTGCGCCCGGATAATAAAACACTCGCGAGGATTCACGAGGAGACGAATTAATGGCTCTCGGTCCACCCTGTAGGCAGCCACTGGCGATACGCCCACGCACCGCCGCCGGTCACAATGTAAAACGGGTCGAGATGTCGGAAGATACGCTCGACTTGGCTCGGCCGCCGCGCTCTCGCTTCGTAATTAATTGTCCGCTTCGATATTACGGCTGCCGTGGACGCGGAACGCCGGCCGGCGCACTCGCGCCGTTACGTCGGACACGCAGCGACACGCACGCGCTGCTGCGCGAGTCGAGACCGCTGAGGCGATCGGACATGACTTCGGATTTCGACGTACGACGACGACGACCCGTCGCCTTCGATCATCGGCGCGATGAGAGAGCGCGCTGCCGAGAAGAGAGGAGCGAGCGAATGATTGTTTCTCTCGCTGAGAAAGAGCGCCATCGACTCCCGCGATGCGGAACAGACCACCGCGCGCACGCGCGCGCGCGCGGCTGTTTCATAATTCTCGGAGTAACACACGGCTGAAACTAGATTTCTTCCTTGTTTTCCTGTGTTCCTCTACACCACCCGACTACCGCGTATCCGCGTTTACCCGCGGCAATTTTTCATTTCTCGGCTCATCAACGTCACCGAGACCGCCCCGCCGCATGCCCCGCCGCATGCCAGCCTCGCGGCTGCTGGCGCGGGGATTCTCGGTATCGCGAGGATAGCGAAGCGGAATGATGGGCGATCGATTGAATAACAGAATATCGGATATCGCGTAGATGGTATCGCGAAGGAGATCGCGCGCGAGCACGCGGCTCTATTCAGCGGCCGGCCGCACGTAGAGCCGCGCCGCGCCGCGCCGCGCCGCGCCGCTTCGGTATGCACGGCGCACAGAACCGGCCGAGAAAATCGAAAGTAAGCCGACGGCGAGGTGGAGGCGGCCTGTGAACGCATCCCAACGTTACTGTATGCAAAGCAGCCATTTACAGCTAAGTATCCCACGGATGCGCGCGCGCGCGCGCCTACCTGTCGCCGATGCCAACGCGCTCGAGTTTGCGCTCCTACGTTCCCTACGAGGGGACGATAAACGACGGCGAGTTGCCAATAGGAGGGTGGTGGCGCTGGTGCTGGTGCTGGTGATGCGTGATCGTTCGATCGCGACTACGGACTCGATCGCACCGCTGCGGCGCGGGCGAGGGGGTTTCCTTCGCAGGAAACGCTCGGCTGCAACGAAGGGGAAACCTTGCGCGGGAATGAATGGGATCGCGCGCGCCTGCGAATGGATTCTCACGCGCATAGTAGCCTGTTTCGCGGCCGGTTACACCGCCACGGAGGCGAGATACTCGCGCGAAACTCGCGGGGCTATGAATGAAGACTCCCGTTGGATCCGCGAGCGAGCGAGCTTACGCAACGGACGGATAATGCTCGGTTGCGGAGAAAGAGAGGAAAGGAGGAGCGCGAGAGAGGGAGACAGTCGTGTCATTATAGGCGGCGAAGTATCAAAAACGATGGTAGAGAAGCGCGGCGTCTCGTTCCGTGTTTACCGATTATTAAGCCTCATTACGCGATCGCAAAAATCGCCCGCGTATCCCGGTTGATTCATCCGCGGGATGAGCCGCGTGCTGCTAATTCAACTGCGCTCGACGTGCGCATTCACCGACGTGCGTTACGTGCGTACGTAGCGGCTGAAACGCGCGCACGTGCGTCGTGTGCGTGCGTGCGATCGGAACGGAGGTAGCGGAGGAGCGAGCACGGCGAGAGAGAGAGAGAGAGAGAGAGAGAGAGAGAGAGAGAGTCCGCACAGATTGTGAGATTTCATTCTCCGAACCTGCAATTTGCGAAATTGACGGGGCAATTTGTTTACCGGTAATTGCGATACAATCGAGCGGGAACTCGTTATAAACGGCTAGAATCGACGCTACGCTGGCGCGCGCAAGGACCCTAACCCGATACCGAGGCGGTTTCCTCTCTCGAATCCGCCGCGCTCGGCCGCCACGCGCGTACGTCTCCGTGCGCTCGCGACTGAACCAGGTGTGAAGTTACGGCCGCGAGAGAAGAGCGCTCGTCGATTTTCGCTCAACGAGATACTTAACCGCGGCCTAGCTCGCGCGTCTCTCACTCTGTGTATTCATAAATCGACCGAGACCCCGAACGTGTGTTTTTTTTCTTTTTTTCCTCCACTCCTCGTCCGCGCGCCTTCCCTTTTTTCTTACCTCTTCCGGACATTCGCTAATGACCGCGCTCGAAGCAGAGACTCCTCTGAGATGGCACAGATTCTCTCCTACCAAAGTGTTGCCGGAATCTTTTGTAAATGGAATCTCAAGGAAATGGGGATTCGATGTGCACGACGAGGAAGCGGATAAATCGCCGGGAGATTCACGCTGCGACAACGCTGCGCGATTCGACTTTTCCGTCCATCAGACGGCCATCGTAGGGTTACAACCCTGCGGGTGTACTCGCTCTTGCACGTGTAGGTACGCAGATCGATGCTGTAGATCGACCTTTGTTCCTCTCTCCGAGGCGGCATCGCGGTGGCCCGAGTGTAGTTAGCAGGGATATACCGGTTTGCATACTTCGCAGTGATCAAACGTCACCGGGCACGGAGGAGGGCCCCGTGAAAGAGGAGTTCCTGCTTCGTGTGTACGAGCAGCACGAGCAGCGGAGCAAAAGAATGCCAGCCGGCCGGCCGGCCGGCCGCGGCCGGCTGGCCGGCCGGGGAGGCGAGCGATCGTTCCGTCGGCGAGGTCATCGTCGAAGTCATCGATCAACCTCATGCCGAGGTCGGCCCGCGACCCGGCAGCAGCTGTTCGGGCGGCGCGGTCAGTCATCGATCTGCAGACCCCGTCGTAGATCACCGGTCTCGATATATCTACCTATCTACCTACCTACCTACCTACCTACCTACCTACCTACCTACGCGACGCGTCGCGCCGCGGATGCACGCGTGTGCGTGCCCGCATACAGGGTGCCCGCGAAATTGAGGCATCAGCCGCGGATTCGCATGCCAGCGCATGCGCGCTCCGGCTGGAAAACGCGCGATGTCAGACGCGCTCGGAAGATCGCTCGGAGATCGCGCGAGTGTCCTGGAATTGAAGACACGCGTCGTTCCGCTCGGAGAGCAATTCTGCAGGTTAATTATGTCCGGTTAATTACGAAGGTTGACGGAGATAAGCGCGTGTTGCGTCACGAGGGACGCCGGCGAATTGTCGCACAACTCTTTGTGCGGACTCGGTCGATACGAACGAGCGTGTACGCACGCTCGAAAATCACGCGGCCATTATTTACGCGCGCTCGTAATCTGTCATAACCTGAGCCTGCGTCTTGTGCAACCTGTGACGATATCGTTACGGCCTACCGGCTGACTCGCTGTCTCCCTCTCTCTCTCTCTCTCTCTCTCTCTCTCTCTTTTCCTCGGCCGACGACACTTGTCAGCCTCCAAATTGCCCCGAGAAAAATCTTTCCGGCAAGCCGGCGCTCTTTCTCACGGTGTCCCGTTTATCGACAACGCGTCGCCATTCCTGCTCGAAATAATTCTCAATTATCACGTAATATCACGTAAGATTCGCGCGCCTGAAGAAATCGAGGCCTGATATTATTTTCGAGTAACGTGGAGACTGCGGTTGCGCCGCAAATGATAAGGTGAACCCGATCGTTGGGAGAATCGGCGAACCACAAGTTTTTCCAGGGGAAAAACGCGGAGACACTCTCGTTAATGTCGCGCGCTCGCCGTGGCGGCGTGGGAGTGAAGACAATTTTCTCGGAGAGACGACAGCGGCCGCGACAATTTGTCAAAACGCTCCGCCGCCCGTCGCGTCCGACTCGAGAGGTCGGGGTCCTTGCTCTCGTAAAAAGAGCCGAACGTCGTTCCGCGCTTAACCGACGTTACCAACGTGCTTGTGAAATTTCAGAGCGCCCTTTTATAATCCGCGCGCGCCAAATTGCACACGCGGGGGGACTAATAAACGCATCGCGGGCGTGCGCGCCGTGGCAGCCGCGTGTGCACCTTTACAACACTGGGCCATAAACGCATAAAAAAGAAGCACGTGCACAGGAAACACCGTGACTGCTGCGCGATGTCGTCGTCGTCGTCGTCGTCGTGTCGCTGCCGAGAGAGCGCGTTCACCTAAAATCCTGGCGACGGTCGTTTCATCGAATCGTAAAGATCCCGCGGAACACGAGGTTGGACGAATAAAGCGATAGAATTCACTCTCGTATCTCTCCCCCTCTCTCCCTTGTAGACATAATTTCTCTCCGCGGCCATTTCTTTCCTCCGACTTTTACAACTGTCGGGGTCAAAGGCCGGCGTAACGATCTGCCGTCCGCGCGACTTCACGACTCCACGTGAAGGTAACACGAGAAGAGCCTCTCTCTCTCTCTCTCTCTCTCGCGCGCGCGCCGAGTGACTAAAGCAGCTGAAATGATCGCGAGCGTAATCCCCGATCGCGTCCGCTGAATAAATTTGATTTTCAATCGATCGATCGGCGAGATCGAGCGCGGCCTGTCGTCCTTCGTCATTCCCGCGCGCGAGCGCTCTCACCGCGGACTCGCATTCTTCCGAGCGAGAAAGCGTCGTCGCAAGAAGAAGAAGAAGAAGGCGCAGCCCGCCGATGATCCGCGGATCACGCAAAGAAGAACACGGGGCTTCTTCCGACGCCGCGCGCGGCGCGAGCGAGCGAGTGCGGCTACTTCCACTTGGTCGGCTTCACACTCGAAGCGACGGGAAAAACGGCGGTGGCCATAAATAACGGAAGTGGCGAGCAGAAATTCCGATCGGCAACGGCAACAACGGCGCCGCCGGCGGCGGCGGTGGCTGCGAGAAGGGTACAACCCGGTGGCCGCAGCCACGCATGCCGTTTCCCACCGAGAACGCACAAGGATTTCCTCTTATCGGTCCCGCGGGATGCGCACGCAGGAATTCGCTGATGACGACCGGCGTCGAAACGCCGCGAACACCGCGAATTCCTGCGTGGTCCTGTTCCGCCCTCTCTCGACCTCGACCTCTCTCGCCGACTGCATCGCGCGCCTGCAGGCACTCAGTCTCCTTCAAGGACAGGCTCGCGCTTCCAGGATTACGGGAATTCCGGGACTCCCCGGCAGCCGCGGAGATCGCACGCGCGCAACACGCTTCGAGATGACGACGCGATAAAAGTAATTCCTAATCGCCGATGCGGCGTAGATAAAGGAGCGCGAGCGAGCGCGAGATTTACACGCTCTCGGAGGAGCGCGACCGCCGCGCGGTCTTTTTCTGACGCTCCCGCCGCGGCGCGAACTTCACCGACGCGCGCTCTATGACGGTTATAAATTTCCGCCGCTAAATGAAATTGCACGCGCGCCTTAATGGCCGAGCCAGGCCGGCCGGGGTGGCGCGGTACGAATTTACGCGGAAGTATCCGCCGCGAGAGAATTCGCGACGCTTCGTGGCTCGCGGCGTGGATTATTCGCCGTCGACGACGACGACGACGACGACGACTCGCGCGTATTTCGGTGAGCGAGCGAAGCAACTCGCGCAACACACGCTAAATTTCCGCACCTAAACGACCATAAATTAGCGACCACGTAACCGCCGGAGATATTCTCGCGCCGAGATATACGTATTATCGCGTTGACCGAGCGCGCGCGACTCACCTCGTCAGTATTTCCGTCGGCCGCGCTTTTTGCGAGCGGGCGGATGCGCGCGCGCGCGCGCTCGAAGCAACAATGGAGGCTCGGCGGAGTTTAACGATTCCGCTACGGATTCCGCTATCCACGCGGTGTCACGTTCGTCCATCAGGGAGATGTAGGTCCGGCGACTTTTTACCGGGCCCGACCGGCCGTATATACCGCGGCCGGGCCCCGGTACCCCGGCGCATAATGCTTTCAGACGGCTCGTAAAAGGGTTAACTACCTCGCGTTGAATCGCGACCCTTCGAAAGTGATCTTTTTGCCGAGTTATCGTCGAGCTATCGCCACAAGGCGAAGCGCGCCCGAGCGGCTCTTGATCGGCAGCTCTTGCCTCCGTGTGCATGCGTGCGTGCGTGCGTGCGTGCCTGCCTGCGTGTGCGTATCGCGTTACCCGGATACACAATATCACCATCGATATCGAATCTTTGCTCGATCTTACTTCTCGCTCGCGGGTGTCTGCAGAAATAACCGCGCGACTACCGCCGCCGCAGCCACTGCTGACTCGTCCCGCTCGTCCCCCCGCGCGTTTCCCCCAACGCGAATTGGTTATTCAATTTTCCAGCGTAATTGCTTCTATCGCTCACCGTCCCCGGCTACACGTTGCCAATCCGCGATCACGCGAGCCGATACGACCGCTGCTCGGAATTGCATAAAACACGACGCGGCGCGCCGCCGTCTCATTACTCACGATTATACCGACGCGTGCGCGCGCGCGCGAAAGAAAGAAAGAGAGAGAGAGAGAGAAGGAGAAGGAGAAAGAGAGTCGAGATGCACCGCGCAGCTCATCGATCTAACGAACGGCGCCCGCGAAGAATCCATTGTTTCCGTAATGAATCGCGTCAGGGCCCGCGCCGCATCATACGTCATCATACGCTCCTCTATAACATAATCGCCGTCGAATCGCGCCGCGGCATTAATAACATCGAGCACGAGCCGATTGTCCGTTCGGCTGTCGAGCGAGTATCGGCGCGCGCGCGCGTCCGACCCGACTCTAATTTATTATTTCTCGTGCAACACACACGCGCAACGGACGACTCGCAGAGTAACGTAACGTAACGTACGCTCGTACAACACGCCGAGAGAGCGCCCACGAGCGGAGCGGAGCGCAGCGCAGCGCAGCGCAGAGCAGCGCAGAGCAGCGCAGCGCGGAGCGGCGCGGAGCAGCGCGCCTATCATTAACGTCGATTTCTTCCGCGACCTTAATCCCCTTTTTTCCCGCCGCTCACGTTCCGTCCGGAGCAGCGTCTTCAATTGATGACGCAACGCTATTATAGATGATTCTAAAAAAGAACCCACCACACACGAGCGATTTCTCAGAAAGCCTCTACAATAATTCACTCCGCGCTCGTCGGACTTTGCCGTTCCATAAATCGCCGTACCGTCACCGCTCGATTAAACGTTCGATCTTCGCTCAAGAGACGACTGGGCCAGCAGGGGCGAGGGAGGGCAGGGGGGGAGCAGGGCAGCGAAGGAGGGCGGAGGGGATCAATCGGAGCGTAATGAACGCTCCTCGCTGCCCGCACGTAAACTTCGCTCCGTAACCCATATAAACCACGACAGATATCCCCGTTTCGCCAACTTTCCCCAGACGCGTTCTATGATATAATCCGGCCGTCCGGCAGAGATTGGTAGGATAGGCACTTCTCGCGCGCTTTAGCGTGTTTTCACGCTCGGCACTTTCGTGCAACCTGCTCGGCCAACTTTCGCTCTGACATTGACAGATGGGATTAAGTATCGGCCGTAACTAGCGAGGGGTCATTAATGCAAGGAGGCAAATCGCTTCTATTCCGCGCTTTGGTGCTCCGCATCATCGTCATCGTCGTCGTCGTCGTCGTCGTCGTCGTCGTCGACGTCGTCGTCGTCGTCGTCGTCGGCTCAGGAGCCGCGCATTAATGAGCGGCATTGTACGCGCGCGCGTATCGCGCCGCTGTCCTCATATTTCAGCGTAGCGGCTCGCGCGCGCATTAAAGGCCGTGCATTAACCCGCGCGCGGCTCACCGTGGGTGCAACGCGATATTAATAGGACACGTTCAGTAGCACGACGTCGAACGAGAAACGATTTAAGCATTCCGCCGCGCGACTACCAACGTCGCCGAGCGGCCGACGATGAAGAGGCGACGACGACGACGACGACGACAATGACGATGAGGACGACGAGGAGAGAGAGAGAGAGAGAGAGAGAGAGAGAGAGAGAGGGGGAGAGAGAGAGAGAGCGAGCGAAGGAAAGGTGGTGGAAGAGAGAACGAGAAAGAAGGGAAAAAGGGCCCACCGGCATAGGTACGGCGGCAGAGCGCGTGCTGGAAATTACGGCGGCCACCGTCGATGACTAATGAGAAATTCACGCGGCCGCTAATGCACCGTATCGTTATCACCTACCACCGCCGGCCAGGACTGGAGTCTATTCGAGTATCCGGGTGCGATTTACCGGCCAGACGGCGATCCGTGACTCGGGATACCGTAAAGCGGCGAGGCGAGAAAACACGCGGCGCGAGCATTTGTCGCTACAAACCGCGAGCGAGAGTAAGTCGCTTGCTTGGACGGCGCGGAAGAAACGTCCAAGAAAGTGCCAAACGGGGAAAGAGAGGAAAAAGGGGAGAGAGAGCGAGAGAGAGAGAGAGAGAGAGAGCACATTAACGCGCGTTATCTCGCCTTTACGGCGCAAACGCCGTAAACGATACGACGAAACTGTGTCTCTCGACAAATATTTGCGCAACTCAAGCTTGCGGGTTTGCGAGTATCCCGACGTGATCCGGCTCCGACGATCCGAGTTTGTCGGCGAGCTTTTCGCCCAACAATGCGCAAATGAGCCGCCGGTGATTAATACCGTGCGAATAAATCAGCCGCGGAGGGAAGTAATGAATAGCGGGGTCGGGCGAAAGAGAGAGACAAGTATGACAAAGTACACGATCCGCCGGGAATGCATCGCGAACGGCCCGCCGGCCGCGAAAGTGCCGCGAGAGAGCTCGACTAGCCGCGATAGCGGAGAATAATATAGCGGAGATCGCCTACGCCGTGTTCCTTCGACGGAGGATGACTCGAAATTCAGGCTCCCATCCCTCATTTCTGTATCGATCTTATCGCCGCGCCTCTGATAGCATTAATTGCGCGCGATATCTAGTTCGTATTTCAGAGACATATCTCCGCGCCGTAGTCGCGGGCGAACGGTCTCCCTCTCTTTCTCCTAATAAATTAATTTTCCGCGTTATGCTATCTGGAGATATAAAACTATTAGAAACGCTCTATCTGAAGCCGTCGTCTCTGATAAAAGTCGGAGCTCGAGCGATAGCCGGCCAACCGTCGCAACGAGAGATTCGCGCGCGAGAGAGAAGAAAGTCGAGAGAAAAGTTTGCGACTCGAGAACGGCGACGGCGACGCTGAAGAGCAACGCTGAAGAAGCGAGCGCTCGGGCAACGAGTACGGGGGAATATCCCCGTAGGAGCGATCGCATGCCGATTTCGCGGCGCGAAGGGGGCGAACGCGGAAAGAAAAGAATCGTGTACGAGCTACCGATCGCGAATTAATTAAAGCCGTGTAGCAATATGCGCGGAACACAGTTCCGCGTGCTCATGTACACGAGACGGGGATTTGAATTGTTCGCGATCACGCGCGCTCCTTCACCGTATAAGTGCCTGCGATATATCGCGATTATCTGTGACGGCGCGGCACTGCTCGCCTCCCGAGCGAGTGCAGTTGCAGCGCGGCAGCGCGCTCTTTTCCAGCCGCGGAAGTATATTGAAAGAAACGGAATTCTCCGACAGCCGCCCTTTGAGACGTACACGGTTCGCCGAGTCGCAGCTATTCACCCGCGCGCGGACAATCGCGCGCCCCGGTAGCTGGGCGCGACCGCTCGATTCGCGCGTGTTCTCTGTTATTTCCCTCCGAAAATTACGGACGGACGGAGGGATTTTCCTAGTGAGGCGCGCGCGCGCGCTTGATCGACGCGCCAAACGCGGACGCGGATTCCCCAGAGCTCAGAAGCAGCAAGTGGAACTCGCGCGGTCTCCAATTTGTGAAGGTATCTGATAGCTCGGCAAAATGAACACACGACCCTTGTGAGAGCACGCAGGAGCGAGAGAGAAAAGCGTCGGATTTAATTTCCACGTGTAAGGTGCCGCGAGCAGATTCGCGCGAGTCCCAGCATCCTCGCGCGATTAATTCCATCGCGCAATTTTATCGCCCGACGTTTCTCGGTCTCCGCTCGGCGCTCCGAACTTCGGGACACGCTCGTATGCGCTTCGTTTCTACGCGCTGTGCGCTATAATCCTCGCCGGTATCGAGGGAGTGAATCTCGATCCGATGTGGGACAGAAGACCACTCGTATCATTTCTAGCGAGAGAGAGAGAGAAAGAGAGACGTGCCACTCCCGCGTGGCTTAAGAGGGTCAAATTCTTGACTTGTATCCCGAAGCGCGGCGTGGCGCGGCGCGCGGCGCGCAGCGCGCGCGTCGGCGGCTAGGAAGACGCTTTATAATCGAAGTAAGCCGACGGCCGTGCTCTTTGACACGGGACGGACAGGGGGATTGACGAAAGAAGGACCGTATATACGTGATGTCATTTTCAGAGCAGGTATCACCTGACGAGCGCGCGCGCGCGCACGCTCGCGGCGTTCAGGAGCGTCACGGACTTTCCTTTCCGGATCCGACCTTGAATAAAACGGCCTATCCGACCGACCGACCGCCCTCTTTACACGCTTTGCTGGGCCACGTTAAGTGCCGCAGCTCGCGCACGAGTCGATCGCACGAGATACGCAGAAAAGCGGATACGCTTATCGCGAATATATCGCGCGTAGCAGGTCAGCATTTCGCGAAAGCCGACTACTCTGTTGATAGCACGGGACTTTTCGTCCCGGCAGATTAAATCGCAGTTTACAGTTCCGCGAGAGAGGAAGAGAGAGAGAGAGAGAGAGAGAGAGAGAGATAGAGAGAGAGAGAGAGAGAGAGCCACCATGATACTAAAGACACGTCTCTTCCTCCCTCTCACGCGTGCGCGAAGCCCGAGAGAGAATCTAAATGGGGAACTCTATCGGGTGAAAACGTCGATAACGTGTCGTCGTCCCCTTCGGAGTGCTGAAAACCGTTTACAATGATACATCCGTTTCTCCGCGAGATAAAGACGACAATGAAGAAAGAAAAGCAACCGTCGAACCTAAAGAATACCGACACGCTTTCGTTTCCGCGCGTAGTCGTTAACGACTCGCACCTCTTTTTCACGCGATCGCCTCACAATTATCCTAATCAGGGTCCGCCGACCATGGAGAGCCGTTCTCGCTGAACGATCGTGTGTCCACGTGGTGTCGCGGATCGCGCGCGACAGATACGGCAGCGAGGACGCATGACTCTTTACGCGTTGCGCATTGCGGATGAAATTCAGTGTCATAAACCGACCGACCGACCGACCGGCTGGCTGGCTGGCTATGAGCGGAGCTCATAAATATTTGGACGATAGAGGCCCGATAGCGCGACCTCGAGGTTGCGTGCGGACAGCCGACGATGCACCGCCACGTCCGTAAGCGCGCTCGCGCGTGCAACTCGCGAGCAACGGTTGCACACACCCAGCCCCGATCTCGAATTAATCCGCGGAGAGGTTAGCTGCCGGCGCACCGGTAACTTGACCGAGGCACGACCGAGGCGAGAGTCGATGGAGGAACAGAGAGAAAGAGCGAGCGAGCGAGAGGGAGAGAGAGAGAGAGAGAGGCAGAGAGGAGAAAACAAAAATCGAGAAGGGAGAGACTGGTCCAAGACGGCGGAGGAATTCTTACACGCATCCTGTCTGCGGTTGACGAAAACTTATCCAGACACGAAGTTTCCTAGAAACTCGTTCCCGGCACGTAACGAGTACGAGTGGCCCAGCGTTTTTGCGAGGGTCCTATGCGCGTTTCGGGGACCGACGACGCGAAACCGCATCATTACCTGCCGATCGTTAGAGAATGAGCGGAATGAGCGGAATGAGCGGCAGTGTTCACCCGCGGGAAATCAATCACGAGTCGAGCGAGCGAGCGAGCGCGTCGTAACCACTCTCTCTCTCTCTCTCTCTTTCTCTCTGTCTCTTCTCAGGGGGTGAAGGACCAAGGGCACGACAACCAGTCGTTCGGCCGATCAATGTGCAATAACAAGGGTAAGGGAGCCGCCGCGCCGTCCGTCTTACCGTCGCCGCAATTTCTAAGTTGAGCGGTTACGCGGCTTTTACTGCGCGCGGAATGAGCGCAGCTCCGCGAGCGACGACCCTCTCTCGCTCCGATCGCATAATAAACGGCGAGCTGCACAATGCAGCGGCCGTCATCGCGTGCTCCGCAGGATAATCGTCGCCTGATATTTACCGCAGCGACAGCGGCTCGCGGCGAAATGTCAATCCGGCATCTCGTCGAAAAGCAACGTGACGAAGCGGCGAGCGGCGAACGGAACGGCGGCACGTTAGGACGAAGACATCCAGCGCTCGGCGTTAGCGTGTTGCTTAGCGGCTACCAGAGCTGCCCTTAGGGCAGCCTCTACCTATCTGTCAGAGTGCCGTCCAACCACTGGAAGCTACGACTATCTCTTCGTGCCTCGCCTTCGCGCGAGCGCGAATTTCAAGACGACGCGCGCCGCGGTTGACCGTTCCCGCTCCGGCTCGGGATTCAAGGATGCCGGATGTTGAGAGAAAAGGGAAAAGCGAGGAGAGTCGCGATACAAAGTAACGCGATCGACGTTTGCGCGGAATTCGCGGAATTTGAACGCGCGATGAGAAATCGCGGAAATAATAATTCCTCTCGGCAGCCGTTAGAGTTTCTTTCTCTCTCTCTCTCTCTCTCTCTTTCTCTCTCTCTCTCTCTCTCTCTCTCTCTCTCTGTCGAGATTGCGCTCTTTCTTTCGCGTCGGATTATAGCCGACGTTGCGGTACAAAGAGACGATCGCTACACGCTCATTGCCGGCAATGAAAACGCAACAAGACAGCGTGGAAAATTAGAGTCACTGAGATCACACTTCGACTTTAGACCCCGCTTTCTAAAGAGATTGTAATTAAACGGGACTAGATATGTTCTGCCTCTCGATATCTCTCTCTCTCTCTCTCTCTCTCTCTCTCTCTTCCGAGTTGCAACCGTGATCGAATAGCGAGGAAGGTTAAACGCGCGTCCGAGCGCGAGGAGCGAGGAGGCACGTTTCGTCGACGCGGACGAAGATAGAGAACGGCAGCTTCGCGTGTTGCTCGTAGCTACTTCAGGAAGCTGAAAGGTAGCCGCGTACTTGTCGAGGCCCGACGTTACCGCCGCGTGTTTGCTGAACCTTTATCACATTAGGTCGTGCGGTCGTGTTTTCGATTTTAAGAGCGAATAACCGAGCGTGTAACTTACGAAGCGGAGAACAGCCAGAAATAACCGAGCGATTAAGGCGAGGGGAGGAGAGAGAGAGAGAGAGAGAAAGAGAAAGAGAGAGAGAGAGAGAGAGGCGTTTTCAACGCGACGACCGGCAACTGCGCGCATTGAGGTATCAGGGCGATTATTGGCAGTTGCATGTTTGCATGTTTAACTCGGCAACGCGTAAATTCGGACCGCGCGCAACAACCCCGAGGGCCGCATCGGCAGCCGAAGCGACGACGAAAGAAAAAGGCGCAAAAATCGAGCAAGATTCAAAGAACGACAGAGGCGGCAGAAGCAAGCTTCACGAGGGCGGGGGCAAAAAACAAACTAAAGCGAAGAAGCAGGATCTCATCCCGTGGCGATTTCACCCGAATTTAACCAAGCGACTTCTCGTCTCCGCCGACGAGGGTTAACTTCACGAATCGGGCGAAACCTCGGCCAGCGGGCCGAAACTTCATCGGCCGGCGAGAGAGAGAGAGAGAGAGAGAGAGAGAGAGAGAGAGAGAGAGAGAGAGAGAGAAAGAGAAGCGCTCTCTCTCTCTCTCTCTCGAATCGAGAAAAAGCCCTTCAAGGGTCCGCCGAAGAAAAGGAGAGGCGAGAGAGGCCGACTCGCGTGTTGCTCTCGCTATTTCTCCGTCGGCCCTTCGGCAACCGCGTACCTGCCGATGGTCCCCGGCCCCTGCCCTCCCCCCTGTTTTATTCGTGGGACCAACTTGACGTCGGGAATCAGGGCGAAAAGCAGGCCGGACCCGCGCAGGTCTGTGCCCGCCGCGTTTCGTATATACGCTCCTCGAAATTCCGAGACGCGTCGCTCTCTCATGGAGACCGCTAAATGAAGATTTATCGAGGGTCCCCATGCTTCTTCTCTCGCGATGCCACGCCACACCGTTCGCGGGCTACTACACCGTGAAGACGAGCCGCACGCTTGTAATCCGCTCGACTCGCGCAGGAGCGAAAACGCGTCCCGGTCGAGTGTGATTTCCGATCGCGCGGGCGAGCAGGCGCTCTCGTGCGCGAAGCGCACGACACGCCGTCGACTGCATCCAGCACGGAACACGAGGGCATCACACCCCGCCGACGATTGCAATTTCCGAGCCCCCCCCCCTCCGTGCCGAAAGTCTATACTTAAGGATGATGATGCACGCGCGTCCGCGCGCACAATCGGCAACATTGTGTGTTTGTTTTGATGCTTGACACGCCAACTCTGTCAGTGATTAGGCGGCCAATCTTCGGGGCTTCGAGGAACGAGAGAGGGGGAGGGAGGGGGAGGCGCGTGAGAGCCCGGCACGACACAGATTTCTGGAAGGACTGATTGGCAGGGCGCAATTTGCCGCGAGACGTGCATCAAAATCGACACACGGCGCATTGGTCGTGTCGCTTAATGGGCGCGGTCGCGTTTCCGAGAGAGAAGAGGAGAGGAGAGAAGAGAGAAAGATATTTTCGGGCAAAATCTCCTCTCGTTATATCCGTACGCGGCGTTATATCCACGCTCCTCTGGATGAAAATAAGGCGAGAGCGAGCAGGCCGACAACACCGCAAAGCCGCCGCGGACAACCACGCGAGACACTCTCATCGCCGCGGCTTCCAAGTTTCGAAAGTAGCCGCCGAGAACGGCTCGCCGGGGCACATAAATTCCGTCCGACTACTAGTGGTCAAAATAATAGTCGGCGGCGTGTTGCGATCGCCGGCGCGCGTTGCACGACTTTTTCAAATGAGATCCCCTCGCGGAAGTCAAGGGTCGAGGGGGTCTGCTCTCGCGCTAGCGAGCTCGAGCCAGCCGGGACACGAGCTTGCCTTCGAACACCTCACGATCGGCGCTTCTGCAAGCGCCGCGCAAGACTCGTGACCGGACCGGTATTGGCTAACGCTAAGCGTAACCGGCGGACGTGAGAGTAATTGAGAGAAAAAGAGTAAGAGGATCCAGTCATGTTCTCTCGAGTGACAAATAATTTCAATTTTCGCAGCCGGGAGTTCCTCCCAATTGCCCCCCTCTCCTGCCGCTCGCCCGCGAGAACGAGGATGCAAATGGGATCGGCGCGAAACTAAATCAGAGATAACGCTGGCAACGCCAGCGGAGGATACGCACGAGGAGGCGAAGAGACGCGACGTGGATTCATATTTCATAAGACTCGGCAAATTAGAAAATCAGTCCGACGCGGAAGCAATCTCAATTATACCGGGCTGCAAGATAGATGAGAGTCATCGGGAACGGTAGTATATCCCTGCGTTTCCGATCGACTCGCGGCGGCGGCGGCGGCGGCGGCGGCTGGACCTTGGCGAACGGGCGTCGCTCGATTTTTTTCTCTCCGTTCCGCTCGCCGGTGAGATACCTCACCGAAGGCGAGGCTGCCGCACAAGCGTTATGACGTATCTCCAATCGGTAATTATTGCTGATTAACGACTCGCTGAGCCTGTTATCTCAGACTGCACTGTCCAGCGGGGACCCGATAGCCCAGCGATTGCCTTCGATTTCGGTACGTCGAACTCTCTCTCTCGCGCGCGCGCCCGCGCAGCCCGATCTGACTCGACGTATCTTAACGAAGCCCAAAAAGACCGGCGCGCCGATACAAAGTGGAGTGCTTTAAATTCATCGCGCGTGTTTATTTTTGTCGAGAGATTGCTCACTCTCGCCCGGCTCCCTCTCCTCTCTCTCTCTCTCTCTCTCTCTCTCTCTCTCTTTCTCTCTCCTCCTCTACCTCCTCGCCTAAAGATTTCTACCTCGCCTCCGCTGCTGCTATCGCGCCATAACTACTACCACTATTGCTACCACCACGACGACGCGCATCGAAATGAGAAATACACGCTCCGAAAATATACACCGGCTCTATGATAATCGCAAAAGAGCCCGGCTCCATAAACGAGATTGTACCGCGACGTAGTGACCGAGCGACCATCCCGAAGCACCTTGCTCGACTCCTCTCTCTCTCTCTCGTCTCTTCTATTTGTCTTCTTCGTCCTCGCGGTGAAGGGCCCCGCCCGGAGTTCTCCTACTGCGGTCACTCTTTCAGCTCGCTCCTTTTTTTTTCTCCTCCACCTTTCAGTCCCTCTCCTTCTCGCAATCTCTCTCTCTCTCTCTCTCTCTCTCTCTCTCTCTCTCTCTCTCCCTCTCTCCGGTTTCCGTCTCTCCCTCCCGTCCCCCTCTGTCTCTCTCTCTCTCTCTCTCTCTCTCTCTCTCTCTCTCTCTCTCTCTCTCTCTCTCTCTCTCTCTCTCTCTCTCTCTCTCTCTCTCACTCTCTCTCTCTCTCTCTCTCTCTCTCGGCCGCATTTCTCGGTGGCTTCCTCTTTTTGCCTCGCTCGGTCGGTCGGTCGGTCGGTCGGTCCTCCTCTCGTCTCGTCACTCTCTTCTTCATCGTCGAGAGAGCCCAACGACTACCACAGGTCGACGTGATTACTTATGGCAACTTCGGAGGGGAATATAACCTTCCGATGCCCCCGCGCTCTTGTCCCCTCCTGATAGAGGAGAGATTAGCGCCGTTATAAAGCGAGCACAAGTTTGTCGAGGCTGATCGATCATCGGCGACCGACGACGACGACGACGAAGACGACGACGAGGAGGAGAGTAAGAGGAGGAGGAGGAGGAGGAGGAGGGGGAGGAGGAGGAGGAAGACGACGAACGAGCTGCTCTCGCTCTTCGAGTTCCTCGCATTTACGACGAGGGATTACTGTCAACCCGGCGATCCGGCCGCGATACGTGCTCACTGTAATTATTCCTCGATGTTCTTGTTACGGATAAATCGCCCGCGGCGTTTCGGTCCTCGTGTATTTATTAATAATACCGGGAACGGCGCAATTGGATACACATTGTAGGAGATTTCAAGTGCACGTTAGCCGACCGCGCGCCTCTCGGCCGCGGCCGGAGCGTACACACATAGAAAGTAGACACCGCGCGATGGTTAATGGACCGAGTGAGAGGCGGCGGGATTTTTAGCGCATGCCACGACGGAACACTTGTAATGAGCTTGTCGTTATGCCTAAGCGTTCCTTAGCGCGTGTAATTAGTTAATCGCCTGTCCGGTCCGCTCGATACAGTTACTCGTCCCTTATCGGGCCGCTAGTCCGCGCGCGCGCATTCCGCGCATCGAGCGGAAGGTCGATCTCAAACGGCGACGGCGACGACGTCGGCGAATTTGCACAAGTGTCCGCGTGCGTAAACATTTCATCTCGGCGCCCCTCGAGTGTGTCGTGCGCGCGTTCTACTTATTGAATGCTCGGCGTAGGGAAAAGGTCCCGGGTATCTTTACGCCGCGCCGGCCGGCATAAATCATCGTCGCGCGCTCGAGATCCGACAGACGCGCGCGCGCGCGCGCGGCCACGGTGTGCCATTTATATCGCCGGTCGATCGTCTCTTCCTGCAAAACGGGACATCGTCGCGAGCCTCGAGAGCGGCGCCTTCTGGCTGGCGCGCCGCGCCGTGGCGGCGAGCGTTACATAGCAGCTTGAATTTCAGTAATAGCCGGTGTTTTCTTGCGCCGAGCGAGAGCGGAGCTACCGCGGAATCGGTGGAAAGCATTCCGGGCATTACCCGGTACACGCGCCACGTGGAGCGTGTCGCTCAATCGGACCCGGCAAAAAGTTAAGTACACGCGTATGGCGGCCGTAGGTAGCGACGAGCGCGATTCAAATGCTGTAATCAGTGGCCGATTCTCGCCGACATCCGTCCGCGGAAGGCGCGTTCGTTCGGAGTCGTGTGGTGGTGAAAAAAGACGCGGAGAGAGAGAGAGAGAGAGAGAGAGAGAGAGAGAGAGAAGGGGGGAGAGATTGCGATTATCTCTCGCTATCGGCGCACGAGATTACGATAAGAGCCGTGCGCGCACTTTATCAGCGTCCGGTGATTGCGGGCACGATGATTGCGGAAAACGAGCGAGCGAATATATATACGAGCGCAGGACCAATTCAGGGCTAATAACGACAAACCCGTGGTGGCAAGCGATCCACGAGGATCGGCGCGACCTGAGAGTACCTCCGCAAAAAGGGTCGATTTTTTGCCCGTTTTTCGGTCCTCGATTTTGGAATCGAATTTTATGCCAAAAGATAGTTCATGATGAGACATGAATTACAGAAAAGTTTTACGTTGAGCATACGATTGGTTTCAAAGATGTAAAGGGTCAAAGTGGTCACCTAACCTACTAACTAAGAAAGTATGACACTAATAACGCTTTGAATTCGCGAATGAATTTTTGCAAAATTCGCTATCTATGGGCTCTTTGAGTTGCTGATTATGAATCTGATGTCAGATTTAAAAAATTCAAGATGGCAGGTGCAACATAGCGGAGTGCACATAGTGAAACAATCGTTTACTTTTATTGGAACTGTTATGTTGTGGTTTTTTCGGCTAGCTGATTGCGAATTTTCTATTAGGTTTTGGAGAGTAATTTTTTCAACGACAATTCTTGAGTGGAAAAAGTATTTTTTTTACTGTTTTTTCATAAAAAAAAAATATCAAATTTATATTGATACGTTACATGACGCATAAAGGATAACGTGATAGTTTTATTTGTTATATTTGGAAGCTTATCTTGCCTTCATTAGCTGGATAACTTTTTCATCTTGCCTTCACTGGCTGGATAACTTTTTCATCTTGCCTACACTGAAGGTAAATGTGAATCTGAGAGAAAATTCGCAATCAGCTAGCCGAAAAAAACCACAACATAACGGTTCTAATAAAAGTAAATAATTGTCTCACTATTTGTGTCCGCTACATTACATCCCGCCATCTTGAATTTTTTAAATCTGACATCAAATTCGTAACAAGCAACTCGAAGAACCCATGGATACTGAATTTCGCAAAAACTCGTGCGATGAAACGTTATTAGTGTCAACATTTCTCAGTAGCTAGTGACCACTTTGATCCTCTACATCTCTGAAACCAATCGTATGCTCAATGCAAAACTTCCTTATGATTAATGTCTTATCATGAGCTATCATTTCGCATAAAATTTAATTTGACAATCGGGGACTGAAAAACGGGCACTTTTTGCGGAGGTTCTTCTTCCCATTATCTCCGTCGCGCTGCTCACGACGAAAAGAGCGCAATCCGCGAGCGAAACCGCACGGCATCCCGGCGATCCCGGATGTCGCGCGATCAAAAGCCCGTCGGTGGCCGTCGAACCGAGAGAGTACACGGCTTCCTCGGAAACTATTATACCGGAAGCTGCAGAAGCTGCGACACGGAGAGAGAGACTCCGTGTATACCGTTTCACCCGCGCCGTGCATGCGCGCTCACGCTTGTACCGGGAACACCACGTGGCTTCTCCACGGTAATGTCCCCAGGACGAGTGGGTCTTTATCGATGTCACCTGCCTCGGCACGACGACCGTAACGACGGACGTGTGCCGCCGGTCTCGAGCGTGAAGGAGAGCCGGCGCAAAAACCGAAATGAATATGCGTATTCGGCGCGGACGGTACCGTAATATTTAACGGCCAACGACAATGTATCGACAGCGGACGCGACATAACGGAGACGAATTTCGCCGTGTCGGCCGTTTTTCGATGTAACGCGTATGGATGCGGGGGGGGAGGAGGGGGGGGGCGAGAGGAATAATGAGATACCTCGAACTTTCTTCTCATTCTCGTTGCGAAGTAGGCTTCGCATACTCGAGGTCTCATAATTTCAGCATTTCTCGTTATTTATAAGATAGACATTATTTCGCAGCGCGACGGGGAGCGTAGTAAACGCGTCGCTCAGCGTGTTTGTTGAGCGAGAAATAAAATGAGCCGACTGTGAGACTTTTCAGAGAGGCCTAAAATATCTTTCTCATTTGCCGTCTGCAAAGAGAGATTTGCTTCTACTTTGTAAATTGCACGATTAGATAATTCCTCCATTGCTTGTAATAGAAGAATAATCGCAATGTACCTGAAGGTACATTTATTGCGCAAGTATTGCGGTTGCACCCTGCGCATCTCAACGGGACATCTCCTCAAGTTCGAGGCTACGGATGACGTCTTAATGCGTGACTTTTGATTACTCTTGGAAGTTTAATGACAGGAATTGTGACAGAGTCTGCGGGAGATCTGACATCTCGCAGAGTGCCGCGCGGTTATTAGCTCCGGTTACAAGCTCCCGAGAACGACTCGTCCGCAGAATGCTCGATTCCGCGAAAATCACGGCAACGATAATCTCCGAGAAACTCCGCGAAAGCCATGAGAGAATCCGAAGATATTTCAGATCCTAACGTGCTCCTCACCACGATTCCTCCTCATCTCACCGCGACACAAAATCCTCGAATCGCGATGAAAACGCTCTGCATAAAGAAATATCGCACGTTGGAGTCTCTGAGAAGAGAAAGACTTGCTATGCCGTTTCGGGAAAACGGGAATATTCGGGGATCTATTACTCGATGGTCGATCGTATTGCACCTGCACGTCGACGAAAGAGCAAAGAAAGAAAGACAGGAAAGCTCCCTTCGGGAGCGCAGGTCGCCGTAAGCACGCGCGGCGCTAAGTGCCCAACGGTCCTCGACTTTCCCCGAAATCGGTGGCTCGATCGGAAAGAGAAAGAGAAAGCGAACGGAACGGAACGGAACGGCGCGGCACGGGGGGAGATAACAGCCTACCGACTAGAGCGTTTGACGCGGCTCGCCTAATTGCGATCTCTCGATCGCTGTCGTTGCCAAACAAGGAAGTCGCCGCAGTCTTATTGCCTCGGCTGCCAATGCCTCGGTCTGACCCCTCGATACGTGCTCCTACACACACACACACACACACGCCTCGTGGGCCCCGTGGGCTTTGCATCGCGCTCTCTTTCGCTTACACGGCTGAATAATTCCGCGACATTTCCACGCGCGAGAGACGGGCCCCGCGCGATAGCGCGAATTAATCGAATACGCTGACATTACATTTGTCATAATGCACTTCTAAATTACACCGTCGGGAGATCACGGCGCGGCGCGGCGCGGCGCGGCGCCGAGACGGCTCGGAATTATCGCGAGCGCTTATCAAGGCGCGCGAGAGCGCGAGTTCGCGCCAATGTTGCGCCGCGATCTACTTTTATGAACATCGAGCAATGCACTTCAAATACGTACCGAGACGCATTCTCGAGCGAACATTCTGTGATGATTCCACTCACGCTGATTCTCTGATTAAAGGATTTCTCCTCTCGATGCGTTTTCTGGCAGTTTCTCCGATTTTATCGGGAAAATCGCGTCCGGGGCGACGCGCGCGCTGGGATACGCCGGGTGTGCGAGTCCCGTTGGGGACAGTCGCGAAAATTACTGACAATTTAATAATGCCTCGCTACCAGACAGTGTAATCATCTAATATCCACGTGTTACGCGCGAGCGCGCGCGCGCGCGCGAGAGAGGGAGAGAGAGGGAGGGAGAGAGAGGGAGAGAGAAATCGGCGCTTTTTTCTCAACCGACATCGCCGCTCGGCAATTTCCTACCGAGAAGCGCGTATCGCCGAGGCACGTCGTTACCCGCGCCATTACTCGCTAACGTAATTGCCCGATGTCGGGATAACAAAAGCGTGTCAATAATTAATCGACGCCGAGAGGTGGAGATTAATCAATTTGGTTAGCACCGTGGCGAGCGCGCGCGGGCTCGTCCGGCCCCGTGAGTTATACAGCGCGCGTTGTAACCCGTAGCGTGGGTCGCCGCTCTCTCGCCTCCAATTGTCGGTTCTCTCTCGTATTAATTAACCCTATTGAGATCCCAGTTAAGATATCATTGTCTCGCGCTCGGAGTTTACGTTTCGACGAAAAACAAGGCGGACCGGTTAAATCGCCGCCGCCGCCGCCGACGTCTTCGTCGTTTTCACGGGGGTCCGGATAATCGGCGAGATCGCCGGCAATTTCACGACGTCAGCTTGCTTTTTGTGTAAAACCGCTCTGAAAATAACGTAACCGTGCGCGCGCGTTAAAAGGAATATTATTGCGTCACGCTGCACGAAGAGCAGGCAAACCGCAGAGGCGAGGAGAGGAGAGGATCTTTCACGGATCTCTCTCCATGCGTGCGATATTCAATCTCCGGTATTATTCGATTTTCCAGGGGGGGGGGAAAGGACGAGAGCAAGCGCGAGTAATATGGCGATTGTATTTTCCAATCTCTCTCTCTCTCTCTCTCTCTCTCTCTCTCTCTCTCGCGCGCGCGCGAAGGAAGAAGACTCAATAGCTACGTCATTCCACGCGAGTAAATCCAATTGCATACCACGAGTACGCTAAAATCCAGCTCGACGTCCGTAGCGACGGGAGCGTGCTTGCAACAGAGAGAACTCGATGCCGCGCACATAGGAACAGACAGGAACGCTAGGAGATTAGATAATAGATGGCTCGATCGCGCGCGCGCGCGGGCCGACGCGACGGCGCGGCGGCGCGGCGGCGTGGCGGCGTGGCGAAAACACCGTCGATCGGTGCGATCTCACGTTGCGGGAACGAAGTGCCGAGCCATTTCCAATAAAGCCGACGAATGTTCGTCAAGCCGCGCGAGAAGCCGGGAGCCAATCGATTATCGCCGCGGAGCATGTAGCCACTTGCGGCGGATTTAAGCGAGAGTCCGCTGAGAAACAAGATCGCCCTGAATACCGTCTGTCACGGTCAATGATTCCGCGGCGATTTCCGTAATAGAGGCAAGAAGGCGAACAAACGATCCGCGCTGTCCATCAATTCTAAAACATGTGCCGAGCCGTGCCGCCGAGCTCGGCGAGAGGCTCGCTACGATCGTGAGGAAATCGGCGATGGTAGCGGCCGCGCCGTTGACGAGATATATATATATATATATATATATATATATATATATAATCGGCCATCGTAATCGTAAAACAAAAGGCAAGACAGTGAGAGAGAGAGAGAGAGAGAGAGAGAGAGAGAGAGAGAGAGAGAGAGAGAGAGAGAGAGAGAGGTGGGGGAGGGGAGAACGAGAGAGACTTGGAGAGATCGACGGCGAGATCGAGGCGAACGGGGGGGGGGGGAGGTACTGAACGGTGGTTGCCACGTTCGAAGGAAATAAAGCGCGCGGTAATATAATTATGATCCGACTCGCGAAGCCTTCCTTAACGTCCATCACGGCAGCTATTCACGGTTAACATAAATCCAGCGAGCGGCGGCACGTGATCTTCGTTACGCCCGGCGAATTTACAACGGGCGTTATAAAACACGCGGCACGCGATCTCGCGGGACGTGCCTTTTCGGCGAGTCAAATCCGCGCCTTCGCGAAATCGCGAACGCGATCCATTTGTCGACGCGGCGCGCATTCTTCTCTCCTTAATTTTCGACGATTTTCGGCAGGATCGGCAGGATCGGCAGGACGCGAGTCTCATCCTGGCCTCGGATGAGCGAATAGCGTGTCGAGGCAAAAGGAAGGGACGACGACGGCAGGATGAGGGGTTAACCGAGCGAAGCGCGATTACGCTTGGACGCCGCGTGAAATCGCGCAGGTGTGTATACTTAAGAGAGCACCTAATTAAAGGCCTAACGACGACGATGCCTACATTAGCACTCTCTAACCGATTACGAGCGCAGCGATCGAATTTCCGAAAGCCGTCGCCGCGCGCAAGCCTGTTAACGCGCGCTCGCTGCGCGATCGTGCGGGAAAACGCAATTTCGCGAGATTGCCGTATACGCGCGAGAAAGAAAAGAAACGTGACGCATCGCATGCGACGAGATTACACGGATCGTCGTGCGTGTAGCCAGCGCTCGGTTCGCACCCAGGCGATTTCATTAATTCCAGAAAGAAGCGCGACCATCGGGATAATCATGACACCGCGAAGAATCGCCGTATTATATTTTCCGTATGATGTAATTGACGGTCGCGCCGGACCTTAATTATCGCGTGCGCACGCGGATCGTTCGCGTCTGCTGAACGAGGGGCTATCGAACTCTCGACAAGCCTTTTAGTCGGGCATCGTCGACTCCGTAAATTGAAAACGATCCCGTCGCCGTCACAATTACACCGTGCGACTGACCCCGTTTCACTCGCGCGGATACCACCTTATACGTTGCGGCTAATCTCATCGTCGAAATCATGCAGAAAGCTGGCGAGAGATTGAGTGAGTAAGAGAGAGAGAGAAAGAGTCACGAAAATGCCGCGATAAATTACTATACTTCGTATTGTTTAACGTGATATTTCGCCGTAACGAGCAGGTCTCGCAACATCTGCGCGCCGACGTTAGAACGATAAGAAACGAATTTCCTCGGACGTGCCGCGGCGATTGAAGACCACCCCGGGAATAAAGCGCTGGAGCGCCAACGAGCGCGCCTGATGACAGTCATCGCGCGCACGTGATTATGCACTATTGTGTAAACGATGCACGCTAGTAGCCGAACAGCTAGACCGGCCCCGTTCTTAATATCAGCTTCGAGCGCGAGCGCGCGGCGGCTTCTTCGCGCCTCCACGCGCGACTTCGACGCGCGCGACGCTAATAAGACAATCGACGATGAAATCGATCATTTCGAGAGAGCCTCGCGCGTGCGTGATTGAAGAGCGCACGGCAGATTCGCGAGTCTACCCGTCTCGATGAGACGACAAGCCGAGAGAACCCGAGAGGCTAAAATTGCTCTCGCAAAAAATCCAGCCTTCGCATCGCCGCGCGTCCAGAGAGAGAGAGAGAGAGAGAGAGAGAGAGAGACTCGCGCGCCGGTAATCGGTCGCTCTCCTTTTCCCGATCTGTCCCCCGCCGCGCCGGCAGGGCGGATAATGACGACCGCGGTCATAGTCTGCTTTGCTTTCCTTCTTCATCTCTCTCTCTCTCTCTCTCTCTCTCTCTCGCGAGCGGAAAGGACGAGCTTCCAGGAAACGCGCGTTGCACGTCGTGGCCGAGTGAAATTATGAGAGCCGGTTACGTATGTAAGAGCCATGGCGAGAGATGGTGTTCGCTCGCTTGTCGCCGCCCCGAGCAACTAACCTTCCTGTTGTTGCATGACCCGTGCCTTCTTCAGCATCTCCACTGTTCCCTCATCGACTCTCCTTTTTATAGCGTCACCGCCGTTCCCCGCCCCGCCGAAGACGCACGGCGACTTGAGCGTGCACGAAATACCGGCATTATTCGCGAATACGCACATACACGCACCGCGAGCGGATGCTCTCTTCAAGCAACGCTGCACGCACGTTAATTATCTCGACACAAAAGTCCCGATCCGCTTGACCGTGTTTATCGGCCGCGCGTCAAAGTCTCGAGCACGGCTCCCCGAGGACGAGGCGTTTCCGAGTTCAATCGCGCTCTTTCGCGCTTCCGATATAACGTAACGTTTTTCGGCCACAAACTGTCACGAAGAAACTTGCAACGAAATGATGAATCTCATCGCATTTCTTTCCGAGCGCTCCGAGGCGCTTGCTAACTTGCTTACACTTCTTATCGGAACGCGTTTCGCGAGATGCTGAGAATTTGAATTTCAGTGCCACGAGACGTTGGAGGAAACTGACGTGTTATGAATGAAAACTCGAAACCGACCCGAGGACTCGCTCCTCCAGACGCCTTTCTTTCTCCTGACAGTTGGAAACACGCACGTAACGTGAAGGTGAAAAATCCCAAGAGAGAAGGATGTCCGAAGCGCTGAATGCGGATGACCTCGTAATCAAGAGGGGTTGGGGGCATCATTATTCGGAAACGTTTCATTGAGAGGCAGGTCCCCGACCGACCGACCGACCGACCGACCGACCAACCGACGTGCCCGTTCCTCTCGAGACTCACGAACCTGGTTATTCGCTCCTCGATGTCATCGGTGCCTTGGGCAACCATATCCTTCGCGTACACAGCTGACCTCGGTGGACCTCTAAGAAGCCCAACCCAGTCTACCAACCCACCGACCCACCAAGCCCACCATTAGTAACCTACTCCGTTACCGCCGACGATCAAGACCATTTCGATTCGCCGCTCATCCTTCCTCGCTCCGCGCGAGCGCGGCAACGATGCATTAAAGTAATGATACGTCGCGCGTCGTAAAAGAAGAACACGTAAAAATACTTATTTCGCGTTATTCTGCTACGAAACACACACACACACACACACACACACACACACACACATACAGATACAGAGAGAGGGAGAGGGAGAGAGAGAGAGAGAGCCGATAGTCGGGTGTCGTGACTACCTGTGTTGTTTTTTTCCCTCTTTCCGCTCCTTTCCCCTCTTGGGGAGAATCGTCGCGTCGACGACCTCACCTGGCGCGCGCGACACGCGGCGATGTCGCTCCGACTTCCTGAGCGCGCGTCCGGAGGTAGAAATCGTCGAGGAACGTCGAGATCGTAACGTGTCTGTCGTGAGAGAAGCGCAGGCTCGCGCCCGCCGTTAAAACTATCGATCGATCGCGCGGCTTTATCTTGACAAAGCCGATAAGCCGCGAAAGGATTTCACAGAGACGCCCGAGCGGCTCACCAATTTGGAGAACGCGCGTGTGTCGGTGCCAGCTGAGATCTTTACAATCTTTATTACGATCTGCTTTATGTAAATGTAGACTGTCATTTCGGTTGACGAACACCGGCGTGAGACGCGGGATCAAAGGCGCTCCGTGGCTTCATATCCGTGGAACTTTCAGCTCGCGTTACGTACGGTTTTAGACTTGACGAGCGCCGCGACATTAAGACATACGTAATTTTACGTTTCACGCCGATCGGAATTAATTGCGGGATATTAATACGTGACATTATGTCCGAGCGAATCTCTCGCCGCGGTTACCGCCGCCGCCGTCGCGACTCTCACAACGCCGCGCGATTCGAGGACGAAGGTGAAAAGTGCACGGAAAATATTCATAAATCTATCGTCGACGAGCAGGATGTCTTAATTATCTTGCGCGCGCAAAATCGCTACTCACTAGGATCGCGTGTCGGGGCATCCGGCCGATTTCGATACGATAAATAGCGATTCGTTGCGATAACACGCCACCGCGATTTTCCCCGCGCAATTTCACGTTTGCGCAAGCTCATCAGAACGCCAGTCGAAAGTGGCCATTAGCGATCAATTAATATCACGTCCAGCGTGTGAGCATAAGTATCGTCCCCGAGCGGAGACTACTGCAAAATAACTCCGCTTTCCGTGTACGCTGTCTTATTTCTCGCAACGGGATGCAAATTGTCGCGGCGGATTTCCACTCGGGAATAAACGCTCCTTCGCTGCGCGAATTGAGCGCGATTGAGCTCTCTCTTGGTTCGCAGCGAAAAAAGAAAGACAAAAAGAAACTATCCTCGACAGGGGTTAATTATCTATGCGAGAAAGATCTCCTCGTCCGGATAATTCAGAGATACCCAAAGGGCGAGAAGTAGTAAAACTTGATTTCACGATTTCGCATAAATTATCGGCAAGGGTATCTCGCGAGCGGTGCGGAGAAAGGCAACGCGAGAAAGGGTGGGAGGGAGGGAGAGAGAGAGAAAGAGAGAGAGAGAGAGAGGAGCGCAAGACGGGAAATATTAATAATCCCATTCACGAGAGAGGCGTCCGATGTATCCCACGTCTTTATCTGCGCGGAATTTGATAGCTCGGGGGAAGACTACATTAGCTGGGACCGAGTTTCCGGAGATCAAACGCGGTCGTAATCGTAACTCCTTGTTAACGCCGTCAAATCAAAATTTCACGTCGACGTCTCGTATATCCCGTTATCACCGACTGTACGCGAGCGACAGAAGGATCCAAAAATTCATACGATTTGCAAGCATGACATTAACATATGACGCGCTTTCGCGAGAGAGAGAGAGAGAGAGAGAGAGAGAGAGAGAGAGAGAGACGAATCTCTTCGCTCTTCGCGAAGCGGCCAACGGCACGAATAGCAACAGAGTTCTAATCAAGCAGTAAGCAGTAAGATCCACACACGGCCTGTCCACTTCTGCAGAAGTGCACGTCCCCGTCATTGTTATCTCGCCGCGGCTACACCCACGCGCGACCGCGGAAATATTGATCACGGTGTTTGGCCGCGACCCTCGACGCTATCGATATACCATGCGCGCTCAAAGAGACACACGCTGCACCGTCGACTAGTTCCTCACGAACGAGCAAGAGGGGAAGAGAGAGAGAGAGAGAGAGAGAGAGAGAGAGAGAGAGAGAGAGAGAGAGAGAGAGAGAGAGAATACGACCCTCTCATTTACATTTTACGTGTACATTTCGCTGCGTCCTCGCGCGCAGCACAAGGCGGCGCGGCCCCGCGGAGGCCGCGATTGTTATCCGCGAACAGTTCTCGTTGCGGGTGCGCCTTTGTGCGTCGCGATTTTCTCGGCTACGAGCGGGACTCTTAAAGCGGATAACAGGATGCGGAATATTAATCATTCCATTCACCTGATATCCGCGATCATTTATACGGAGCCTCGTTCGCTCGCTCGCTCGCTCGCTCGCTCGCGCCGCGCGTTAGAACCGACTGGCGCGCGCGCGCGATCAAACGGCCGCGATCGTAGACGCGAGAGCGAGTAATAAAATCTTCACGATTCCGAATAAATTACCGACCACGGGGCACCCGTGTGGGCACGGCAACGGATACAAATAACGGGCGTGTCCCCGGCGCGGACGACACTATTTGCGCCGTCTTAATTCCGCGCGCGCGGTAGTGCGCCGCAATAAAACGGACGATAAAGCGCGCTCTCCGCCGCGGCTACGACTCGGTTCAAGGGGTCGTAAACGCCAAACTTAATAAGCCGGTGATACCGGTGAAATACAATGACGGCGTCCTAACGGTGCGCGATTTGCATATCAGCGCGACGCGGGAACAATGCGCTCTCTCCTTCTCTCTTTCTCGCTCTCTCTCTCTCTCTCTCTCTCTCTCTCTCTCCCCCTTGCTCTTGTCGACAGGTCGCTTGTACGATCGTTTCCTAGTCGTCATCCCGCGAATGATATCGCGCGCCGCGGCGTATTTGCTCGCGCAGAAGCGTGCGCGGCATACTAGTAATGCGCCCCCCCCCTCCCTCATCCCGCGGAAGTGTCTCTACCCCAGCAGGATTATCGCGAATACGAGCGAAGATCGTCATCGAGTGGTCATTCTCGCGCGTCTTTTCAGCTCGCGTTTCCGGAATTTCCGTCAATTGAACTTTGTTCAATATCCGCGTGCCCGAATCAGCGATGTGAGAGAGAGTGGAGAAAGAAGAGGGCAATAAACTCGGACGCCGATATCTTAATTTCAACGGAGGCGCTGAAGGGGTCACATTACCGGGGTCCGGGGCGCTTCCACTCGGACGCGGTTCCCGAGTTCTTGCTTGCTTCGGGAGAGCAGGGAGGCCGCGCGAGAGAGGAGCTGACACCGACTAATGATCGCGGCCGAGGGCCGAGGGCCGAGGGCCGAGCGCGAAGGGTACGCGATAAAGTTGAGCGGACACGAGTAAACTGGCTCGTTCCGTTTTCTCGTTTAACACGCGGCCGCCGGGGCGTTTTGTCCCGCGAATTGATCGGTACACAAAGCCGGGCTGCGCGGGGGCGACGCGGGGCGTCGGGCCAGTCGTTAAGAGAAACCGGACCCGGCCAAAGGATGGCTTCAATGAACCGCGGCTCGCTCCGAGTACATCGCGGGAGATCGACCTTCTTATGCTCTCGCGAGCAACGACCGCGCTCTCTCGCAACGATCGGCCCTCTTTTAATTGCGAAAAATAACGCACCCCGCGAGATGACCCGCCGAGATAGCCGCCGATAGCGCGTGTAACGACAGCGCGCTTGAGAGCAGCAAAATGTAAAAAGTCAGGCCTGGAATAAGAAAGAGGTAAAGAGAGAGAGAGAGAGAGAGAGAGAGAGAGAGAGAGAGAGAAAGGAGGGGGAAGAGAAAGAGCGACGACTTCGAATCCGCTAAAGCGGCCGTTTGGTCTCTCTCCGAGCCGTCACACAAAGCGACCGCGAGGAGAGCACCGATAAACAATGGGAATTATCGACTCATCGTTCTCCAGAGATAATACTGCGCGCCGCGCCGGGAGGGGGAGGCTTCTTCCGCTCCACTTTATATTAAGACCGCATCATCCGCCCCGTCTCCGCCGCGCGGCGCGGCCGCTCGTTTTTATTCGATGCCTCACGATTGCCTGACCGATAACGCGTATATCCGAGTGAGCATCAGAGACCCGAGATAGCACCACCATCTGGGGCACCATCGCAACAGCATCCAGCGGCCGAGGCAGCATCCATTACCCGAGGCTGCCCACCGCCTGGGTGCGTATTGTGTTGCATCGGGGATTCTTCGCCGCGCGTACCTTCCTCGTCGTCACGAACAGCGCTTTATTAATGTCTTTATTCGCGACGTTCGCGCGCGGATAGGCGCATTATTCGCCGTCCAATCTCTCTCTCTCTCTCTCTCGCTCTCTCTCTCACACTCTCTTTCTTTCTCTTTCCCCTGGCTGGCTTACATTGGGCCCCCCTCACGAACGACGTCGTTAAACCGCGGTGTCAATCATACAGCCGCGTGCGCCCGGCCAACTTTCGCTCCATTAATTGCGTTTATCGTTCCGAATGTTGCGCCTATTACGAAAGCGCAAGCCGAACAATCCGGAATATAGCCCGAGGTGTGTGTGTGTGTGTGCGCGCGTGTGCGTACTAGACGATCCGTCTAACGGATTATTCATCTCGGAGATCCCGGCCTCTCGAGGCAATTAGCATACAAGCGTTGCGCCGGAATAGTTCGCGCATGATTTGTTGCAGATCGGTCAGTTTGACGTATTAATGTTCCCAGCGCTGCGTGCTGCGATTTTTCGAACGGCGCGTCGGCGGCGGCGATGGAAACGGAGATACGCGTTACGCCGGCGAATATCGCGCGATATTACGTTGCGGAATATTGCGGAACTCTCGGAGAGACTCTCGCGGAGAGCCTCGGGAGAGCCAGAGCGAGAGATGCCGAAGGGGGCAGGGATTTTTTCCGCGAAAGCGCGCGCTTAACAAACAACGCGCGTTGTGAAGTAGAGCAGATGTTAACACTTTCTACAAACAAACTCGCGGAAAAGACACGCGGAAGACTTCTTATTTACTTGACGACGCGCCGCGCGATATTCCTTCTCCCGCGGCGCGCGTCCTCCTCCTCCTCGTCCTCGATCCGTCTCGAGCCGGTTTCATTGTGCCGATGCTCTCGGGAGCATCCTGGCGGTTCGTTCGTGATGCAACAGATGCGCACTGCGCTCGCGCTCGCGCGCGCGCGCTACCTCCAGACGCGGTAGGAAAGCGCAGAAGGCACGTTCTCGGGGCAATCAATGAGCGATTATCGTAATTACGCTCGCGATTAACGGTTCGGGCTTGGCTTCGCCTCCTTCACGCCCGCGATCGCGCGCGCACGCTCGTCCAGCTTAACGCCGCGCGCGTACCAGGGAAACTTTCTAATATACCGCCGACGCCGACGCCGACGTCGAGAGAGCCTATCGTCGTCGGCGATTCTTTCGCTTAACGCGAGTCTTTCGTAATTCTAACGTAAATGCGTTCGGATGCGAATAAATCATTACGTTACGCGCGAAGGACGTACAAATATATTTCAGAGTCGGAATATGCTTCGTATGTAGCTCCGGAATAAGGACTTCACCTTCGATTATATTTCGCGCGTGATACAAGTAAACGTGTATATTCCATGGATACGTCCACATGACGAGGAAATTATAGGATATGTCCGTAAGTGACAGAAAATTATATATATTCATAGGTATTTTATAAATGTCTTTCATTTCACGAGAGCATTCGAACGTGACTCAAAAATGTGAAGCAGGATACCTGTGTTTTACGCAAACACAGAGAGTCAAGCAAAGCGTAAACTTTCGAGAGGAGACCTACCTCTCCTTGTATGTGTATGTGACAGAATTATGCATATTTATAGATACTTACTGATATATTCATATGACACAATATTCGCATACTTATTTCGATACATATATATTCATAGGTATCTTATAGAATTCGACGTGCAATTATGAGAGAGTGCTCGGTCGTGACTGAAAAATGTAAACTGTAAAAAAACTTGCTACTACCCGCAAGGAGAGGAGAGAGACAGAGCGAGGGGAGGACAGAGAAAGAGAGGAGTTATGCCGAGCATGCCTGGGAAAAGATCCCACACGTGAATCGATTGTGCGGCGCGCGATCTCGCGCGAATAACATTTATTTCTCGGCGCGATACGCGAAAAAGGCAAAGTCGATCGTCCCTGCAATCGCGCTAAATGCGCTCACACGAAGCGCGCGGAGGCCGCGGCTTTTCTCCGAGGAGCGAACCATCTATGGATACCCTGGTAGCGCACCAGGTGAGGTCAGAGCTCATCCGAGCTACCTACCCCGACAGCCACGCGCGCCTCTTTCTGCTGCACGCTCGCGTCTATCTGGAGCGCGCGGATGACGTCACGACGTACCTTCACTCTTCGGGAAGCAGCTACCGATTTTTCGATCGCCCGTTCGAAAGCCGCGCTCTCGATTTCGTGAAGCGAGGCGAGCGGGCGAGCGAGCGAGCGAGCGAGAAACTGCCCTCTCGCGTGCGAACTCCGCACGCGAGAGGAGCACCGAGACTCCCCGCCTCCTCGAACGCGGAAGGTGAGCCTCATCGAAAGTGATTTATGCCCGCACGCTTTGCGATTAATCTCACCGCGCGATTGATTTTAATGTCACGATAATGCACGCCAGGTTACGCTCCGCCGACGACTTCGCGTGTTTGTTTCTGCTCCAACAACTGCGCGCGCCGGCCGGCCGTCGCTATTTTTCGCGCCCGCGTCGTTAGTAACGATTAGACCGCGTGCCGTGATTAACAACGACGTAAACGTATGTCGCACGCGACCGCACCGGAGATTGCGTAAAAAGATGAATGCGGTACAAGTCTATCGTACGACTTTTACACGACGGGAGGTAAATTGGGGAAAGTGACAAAAAAGCAATATTTCTCCAGTAGCGTCTCTAGAAATGAGACAGACAACCTTCGCTCAAACATACGTGTGTATAAAGAAAAGAGACCTTTAGTAAAAAACTTGAAACAATCAATAAACTCTAATTTTCAGTTTGATCGATTTAATTACCAAGGTGCTCGCCGGTGATATTCGCTTCAACGTTTCCGGAGAAGAAACACCGACTGTGACGCGACTGTGCGGAGTTGACCGACGCGCTTGGACGCGCCGGGCGCGGAGAACGGGCGATTTAATGCGTCAATATATATAAAGACACATCCGCGAAAATGATCGGTTACGAGAGATTTACGAGACGTTTATCGGAGTGCTCGCACGCGTGCGCGAACGCGAAATCAATGAAGACGAACACGGATAAAAGGCACCGTCCGGGGTGACGGTGCTCCCTGAAACATTACGCGCGTAAATTCCGCGCTGGCGCGTCGCTCGCTAGCGCTTAGCGTTTAGCGTAATGGGAAAAATACGCGTTGTAAATAACCGCGGCCGTTCGCGCGAGGAATCCTCATTAGCATCGTAACGCCGACATAAGTTATAGCGCTTAATAATAGGAGGCTTTCTTCAACTACCGGCGAGAGAGGCGGAAAAATCGCGGCACGTTCGCGCGCGCGCGCGCGCGAATAACACCGGCTCGGGAAAGCGCAGGAGCATCGCCTCGGAGAGGAAAAATCCGCGTTCCACCACCGCGACACTCCGAACCCGTCGAAATTTGCATTCGCTCCGCGCGACACGTCCTCTCCGAGGACGGCGCGCGCGGAGCGCTTCTCGTTGACAATCGTACGCGCTACGCGATACGATATCTCAGGTAGGATTTTCAAGCGCCCGCCGAAATCTCGCGGTATGTTAGCGACGAGCGGAACAATTCAGAGAGAGCTGTTTCGCCGGCAGCAGGATCAACGAGCGCGAAGGTACGCGAACGGACGCCGGCTATCGCCGCAACACGCCGCGGCCGCGGCCAACGCGTTTCGAGTCTGAATCCGCTACGTGAGTACACGACGAAGAAATAATGAAAAGCCGAGCGATAAATAATGCATCGGCTACCGCGGGAGGCATATAACTCATTCCACGGGGAATATAGCCCCCGTATCGGTCTGGACGGTTCACCACGCCGTCTCTCTCTCTCTCTCTCTCCCTCTCTCTCTCTCTCTCTCTCTCTCTCTCTCTCTCTCTCTCTCTCTCTCTCTCTCTCTCTCTCTCTCTCTCTCTCTCTCTCTATCTATCTTTCGCACACTCTTTCCTCCTACCTCCCTGGCCCCTTTCACCTTCTCCTCCACCTCGGCCTCCTCCTCCTCCTCCTCATCTTCTTCTTCTTCTTCTTCTCCTTCTTCTCCCTCTTCTCCTTCTCCTTCTTCTTCTTCTTCTTCTTCTTCTTCTCCTTCTTCTTCCCTCGGCCCGTTCCCTCCCGCCGCCTCACGACGGATTCTCTACCTGCCATAAATCCGAGCGCTACCATCCAAGGCTCTAATTGCATTATAAATTGTGTATGCCCCTGCACATCCTGCGAACGCAGGATAGCGCGGCGCGTTGCACCCGCTCGCCGCCGCGGCGCGCCGTGTCGAATCGGCGCTTCCAGGATGCCGAACAGGTCTATCGGAAATAGAAGAGATCGTGGCCGAACGCGGAAATCGTCGGAGTATCTCGAGCGAAAGAACGAGACGGTCTCAGCTGAGAGAACACATCGATGGTCTCCCGACATCTCGCTGGCTACTATTAACCATAATTCCGCCGATACGCTCAAGTCGCGGCTCTCGAAGCGCGCTCGCGTCACGCTCGCCTTGCGACCGGCGCGGCGCGGCGATCACCGCGAGAGACAATGCGATATCTCGCGCGGCGGGGGAGAGGCAGGCTCGCTGAGGAAAGTCGACTAATTCGCGCGCGCGCGCGCGCGGATTTATCAAAGCACCAAACGAGCGTTACGAGAGCAGCGTGTCGCGAACTAATACCGTAGACAAACACGATAAAGATAATTTATAGCGCCGTTCGGCCGTTCTTTCACGCCCACGCGCGCCGACTCTCTCGCGACCCATTCAATCGGTAGCGCGACTATAGTCATTTACATATTAATTCCCCCGGCATGAAGATTAATATGTAAATTAGCAGACCGACACCGGAGACGCGAGTGATTTACGTCGCGCGCGCGCGCGCGCAAACCACCACAGACAGGCGGAGGGAGGATTTTTTACGACAGCGCCCGTCATCTCGGCCGACGGATGATTTACGGAAACGGCGTTGTAAAATGGGGGCTACAGCCGCCGCGTCGGGGAAACGACCCCGCGAGATCGTAAAGCGAGAGCGCTCTTTTCCCGCTCGGAACCGGCCGATCGAATGATGACGTCTCAGGCCGAAGTCGCGGATAACGATACGGACGCGGGGGCGTTTTCAGCGGATCATCGCGAGCTCCTTATGCGGCGAGAGCGACGTGATGTCATCCGGTGTGGGAATGCCGCAGCGTAATGACACGTCGCCGGCGGTGCGTGACCTAACGATTATCCCGGAATGCCCGATCGGCCCGATCCGCCGCTGAGGCTTCGTCCACGAGGACGAGACAATTTCGCGAGCGCGAGCGCGAGACCGCGCGTCTTTCCTCGCGTTCGTCCTTCAGCCGCGTCTCCGATCTCGCGAGAGATCTCTCGCGAATTTTCCGTCTAGTCTAGAACCTCTGCTTCTCCACTTCACCATGCCTCTCAGGATGTGAGGAAAATTGTAATCTAGAGCTTATAAATCGATCAGAGCACTCGGCGGAATAAGGTATTCCGCGGAAAAGGATTCGTCGCAAGTGATCTCGATTCGATTCACGCGTCGGAACTCGCTAAGCCTGACGTCCCTCGGCGGAGTGGATCGCGATCTCGGGTTGCAACGCCTGCGGTCGTTGCGCCGCGCGAGCCTCGAAAAGCCCGGTATTCGCGCGCACGGAATTATTGCCGCACGGAGAGGAGAGGTCTCTCGGTACTCTTGAATGAATCTCATTCCCGAGGCGCGGCGCATCTCCGCGCGCGCGCGCGCGCTTCTAGGCTGCCTACTCAATGGGCAGATCGTTAGATAGGATCGGAGCCCGGACTAGCTCTATAAATCCTCCGCGGGCACAATTATGTAGAGGATATAGGGATTATTGTTATACGGGCCGGCTGAGAGACAGAGAGAGATAGAGAGAGAGAGAGAGAGAGAGAGAGAGATACAGAGAGAGAGAGAGAGAGAGAGAGAGGGAGAGAGAGGGAGAGAGAAAGGCACAGCGCGGCTTTCGTACACGACCGCGGGGATTACGCTCATAAATATATTCAAGGCCCATTATGCGAGCCCGGGGACGTTGATAACGTAATAATGAGGGCGTGGGCTAATGAGACGCGCGCTGAAAACTCATCCCGTAATCGCGATTGACGTCGAGATCTTACCCCGTCAAGCGCACGACGCACGGCTGCCTCCGCCCGTCTGTCTGTCTGTCTGTCTGTCCGCATTGCCTTTGTTACGGCACGCGATTTGCCTCGTCGATCTCCGAACCGCGGGGTATCGCAGCGCGAGATTTGTTTCGTCATTAAACGGGACGTGTATGAGGTATATTCGCGGATCTCTGTAAAAATAAACACGCATTCTCCGAGGTGCTCCGAGGGCTCCGAGATACGCCCACACTTTTGCTCGCGTCGACGTCAATGACATTTCACGAGGCGCAACCTGAGAGCAATTTCGCGCTTTATTTTCAATTACACCTTTCCGTAGCAACGCGTGTCGCGCGCGTCACGTTCGCAGCTTTATTCTCCCGGGTCACACGGCTTGACGTAAAGCTCGTATAACCCTCCCACTGCTCCTATTAAAGGACTCTTGCGTCAAGATCCCGTCGCATTAACGTTACGCTTCTGTCCCCTCGAATTTCTAAAACAACCACCATCGTTTTTTTCATCTCCTTTTCCCTCTTCTTGTCCCTTTTCACGTCAACGACAGCAGATGTGGCGCTATTGTCGAGGCATCGGGCCGCATTTCCTCCTCCTCCTCCTCCTCCTCCTCCTCCTCCTTCTTCTCCGCCCCGACACGCGATGACATTTCGCCTCGATTGTTAGTACATCGGCGATGTCATCGGTATTACTTTTAACATAACCGTCGCCAGTGATACTATTATTACCGTCATTACCAGCGGTGCGCCGGCTACGTCCGCCTATAATTGTACTTTATCTTCCCTGCTTGAAATCTCCCGCTCGCCAAGGTCGTAATAAACTCCTCACGCGCCGCGACATCCGCGATGCCCGCTTCCCTACGCCCGGCCGCCGATATAATGCTACCGCTAAGATCCCTACGAGGATTTTCGCTCCCTCTCCCCCGTCTTCCCGACCGAGTCTTCCCTTCGCCGGTCCGTCCCATCGCGTGCTTCCACCGACGGATACCGACGGAAGTAGCGATGTGGAAAAGGCCGCCGCCGCTGCCGCCGTCGCCGTCGCCGTCGCAGAGGAAACACTCGCTTCACTCGAGAGAATCGCGCCGCAAACATACGTACACGCATGCACACAACGACGACCGCTTACGCGCATCCGCGCCTCTAATTACCCGGGATGAAGACATCACGGCGACTCGGCAGCTCCGGTTCGCCGGGACCGCTCGTTCCCCGAACGAGCCAACGCGACGCGCCGCACCGCGCCGTCAAAGGTACAGATCGTTTGCGTTTTGTTGGCCGATATTTCGCTGATTATTTATTGTCGCTACGAGAGCGCACGGCCGATTATTATCGTCGTGTTTATAGCAAAGGCCGGCTCATTATTCCTAATAGCGTTCGTACGCGCGCCGTCATTCGCGTTCCCTCCGTGCGCGGATTAAGCGTGCGCGATCAGAGAACCTCGTCGCGCTGATTACTCCGCGTCGCGATCATTTCCCGCGCGGGTCGCTCTCTCTCTCTCTCTCTCTCTCTATCTCGTGAATTTGTTCTCTCGCTACTTTGGGACAGCGTTGCACCGCGTATACGCTAACGCGCTCTCGAGCGGCGTATCTAAGAGGCGCGTTTCGAGCGCGGACGATCCTTCTGTTCTCTCTCGCAGATAGCGCTTCTCTGTTCGAGCGTGACGCCTGATGACGCCGGAGAAACGTCGGCGAGCAACGACCGATTGTTGGTCGGTTAATCGAGTATTGTACGACTGCAGCAACGTACGTTCCCCGTTAATATCGTTCAATTTTTAACGCTCGGCTGCTGATCGTATCTTTCGAAATACCGCCTGGGCCGCGCGTCATCGGCGCAGATGTTATTGCATTGGTACACTAGGAAAAATGTATTGTTGCATGCGTGATGCAAAAGTTTGTGGTAACAACAAAATAATTTGGTTAAAATATGCCCAACAAAACTGTTTAGTAGTTCCTGTAAACGAATATCTTGTTTGACTACGGTTTGTTCGTATATAACGTAATACTTTCGTTATAGCAACCAAAAAGCTTGAACTATATGAATTTTGTTAAAAATATTATAATTTTTTCTTAATATATAAAATTTAAATTTTAGTGCACAGAAAGACAAAATAGTATCCATTGGGCATTATTTTAGTTTATGTGAAGTAATATTTCGTTATTATGTAATTTTTATGGATAAAATAACTGAAATGCTTAATTTTTACATACGAAGTCTAAGAACAAAATCATTTGGTCCAGAGAACAAAGCAGAAAAATATATTTAGTTGGGACAACTAAATATTTTGTTATATGAAATAAGATATTCGGTTGCCATTAAAAAATGCCTCGACTAAACAGTTTTGTTAGAGATACTAAATTTTTTTTCCTAGTGTGGTGGCCCGAGATTAAATGATCATCGGGTTTAACGACGGATGGGGGCAGACAAATGTTTCCGCCACGGCGAACTTTGAGCATCGGGAGTGAGAACGATGATTTGGGCTAATTAAGTTCGTGGCGCTTTGGCCCGCTTTGAATAGCCGAGCGACCGATCGATCAGTCAACGCATCGACCGCGACGTTTCGCGATAATTTCGCGTTCTCCTTCGATCAAGAGCTTCTCGAATGCTATGTTCATTTCTAAGAGGTGGCACGTTGCTTCACATTTGTTTATCTCAATCTATCATATTTTCAATAAGCAACGTATTGATTACAATCAATCATCCGCAACCGCGCGGCGGATCGACGCTTGCGAGACCTACGAGACAGATGCTAAATTCCGATTCGGCGATTAATAGCCGAGAAACAGCGATAGAAAAGTTCAATGCATGTGACTCACCATTATGATGTCTGCTCTTGGAGCTGCGTAGATGCTCGATGATGGAGCTGAGGGGTCTCCGGCCGACACCTCCCCAACTCCAAGGGGAGTCACGCTCCGAGCCGTCCGCCAGGTTGTCACGATCCCTGGAAACAGAAAGGATATGGCAAAACGTTAATGGAAGAAACGAGAGAGGGACGTGTCGACGCGGGGATGAATCTGCCGGACGAGAAGCGCGATCGACAGATCGCGACAGAAACGGAAAGTAAAGCGCTTGCCCGACGCCGAGAGAGGCGCTCTCGATTAAACTTATCGAAGCCGTTGACGAGTAAATGAGGAATTAAATAAATAACCGTGTCAGTGAACGCGTTGCAACGGCGCTACACGCGATCGTGCGAGATTATATGTGATTACATTATTAAATATAATGTAAGCTATACGCAGTTATGTGAATCGCTAATTACAGCGCGCGCGTCGCACTAACCGGCCTATTTTCTATAATCAGAACGCACAAATGAACACGCGAAGGACGACAATCACTATAACATAAATGTACCCATCTGCATGATTCCCCCATTAATAGCAATAATGGCAGCGTCCGCGTATCGCAATTACGAGATTAAAAAGCGCGCGCGCGTCAGGCCAGATTGCACACCGTTTATTCCGCTTGGTTCCGAGTCGAAAATACGCCGACAACAAACCGCAGCGATGCGATTATTATCTTATCGTCGCACGAGAAAAGTGTCGATCGTCGCCGGCGCGGCGCGTCGCACCGCCGCGCCGCGCCGCGCCGCGCCGATGGCAGGCGAGAATTTCACGGAGGAGAGTTCATTGTCACGTAGGCACGCCAGGCGAAATTAAGCAAACCGTTACGAACCGGTTCGATCCCGTTTGAAAATAGAGCCCGGCGATGACGACGCGCTCGTCAAACTGATGCGCCCCGTCCGTGTCGCCCCGCGGAGATGCCGCGGACGCGCAAGAAACCAGCTGATGGCACACACCGCGATACATGTAATTAGATAACACGATCGCGCATGATACACGTTACAATGCGCGCGCGATCGGCGATCGGCGGCGGCGAAGCGGCGGAGAGGGGAAGGGAAAGGGAGCAGGGAGAGAGGAATCACCTGCGCGCGAGGCGTTGCAATAAATTGAGCGACCGGCAAAGGCACATAGATATAATGACACAGTATAAGCGAGGAGCAGCGAGAGAGAGAGAGAGAGAGAGAGAGAGGAGAGGAGAGGAGAGGAGAGGAGAGGAGAGGAGAGGAGAGGAGAAGAGAGGAGAGAAGAGGCAAGGCGAGACGAGGCGAGGCTCGACGGCTTTCTTCCTGAGAATTCCACGTGATTCTTTCTGGCGTTTCGCGTGACAGCCGATAATCACCGATTGGTAAAACCTTAATTATTTGCGCTCAGCGTATATGGGGAGAAAAAGTATCGGCCGCCCGCTCGGATTGAACCCGGATGTCTCTCGCAGGTGCCCATTAAAACCGCGCGTCCGGCATGCCGGGCGACGGCCTGATAAGCGCGCTGTAATTAAATCGGCCGATTTCGTAAGAGCAACGAAACGAAACGAAACGAGAATCCATCGGGTGAGAGAGCGTGAATCGAAAAGGTCCAAGACACGACGCGACGCGAGTCCTCCCGCTGGCCGATGCCGCTCGGCCGCTCGGGACGAGCCATCAGCGGAAGAAATGACCGATCGCCATCTTCCTCGGCTAGCTTCTCTCCACGACGATTCTCGCATATCATCGCCAGCCGGTCCGGTAAGCGCCGTATCGAAGGCGTCGACGACAAACGAGCGGCACCTGCGCGCTCGCGCGACTAAGCACGAACGATGGATGCGAGAAGAGAGAGAGAGAGAGAGAGAGAGAGAGAGAGAGAGAGAGAGAGAGAGAGAGAGAGAGAATGATCGAGCGGCTCGACGACAAATTCTCCTAACGACGCTTCGGCGACGAGACGCTGAGTTCGCGTCCCGAGGGAATCGATAAATTCGCGGGCAAAGATCGCAAATTACCGTCTTTTGCACAGCGGGACTGCCCATTCCGGCTGGTCGTTAGAGCTGCCGAAAATAACACCAGCGCGCAAGTTAATAGCCGAATCCACGTCCATTGACAGACGACCAACTTGAGCGGGGCAGTCGTAAGAAACGCTCGCTTTTTCAACCTTTGCTCGTAACCTCGTGCGACTATATCTCGATCAAATCCCCCTCCTGCTGTGAGACTGTCGGTGTCATATCGGAGACGCCCGTGAGTGATTCTTCGGGAAAAGAAACAAAAGAGAGAAGACACGCTTATCACGCGGATGCAAAATCCCCGGGACAGACGATTCCGCTAAAAAATCTCAGTCCACGTTATCGCGATCCTCCGGTGACAGGGTCAACGGCCCCGGGCGACGTCGAAGAGATCGAAATCGCGCTCGGGGTGTCCTCTCGTGGCGAGGAGGACGGACGAGGTGTCGACGGGCTCTCTCGGGCCTCCAAGTATCGCGCGCGCGCGCGCGCGGATCAGGACCCCGCGGTATTTTATTCGGCTTTCCCGCATGCGGAGAGCCGAGGGGCACTCTTGTTCGACGAGAGCACACACTCGATCCGCCGCGGACTTATGGTTAGGTCGGCTTACAACCGGATCGGATCGATTCCCGCGTGACACGTATGGCGGTGTCGCCCGTGCATTATAGAGGCCCGAGTCTCTTCGATCGCCCTCGGCCGAAGAGACGGGACCGGGGCCGGGGCCCCGAGTTTAGAATTCCCGCGGATCGTAATACCTGAGCGGCGCGGCGGCGAGAGAGAGAGAGAGAGAGAGAGAGAGAGAAAGAGAGACGCCCGGCGAAAACCGTTACCGCGAAGTCGTTAAGCCTCGTCGTTAAGTCGATTATCCGCAGCCCTTGACGACGAAGATCTCGCATCGAGTTTCCTCCGCCGTTCACGATCCGCGCGAAACCCGCCGCCCGCTCGTGTGTACATACGTTTATCGTCGTCGTCGTCGTCGTCGTCGTCGTCGTCGTCGACGTTGTCGTCGTCGTCGGTATCGTTGTCGCCGTCGGAAGCGTCGTGCGCGAACTTGTCGAGAAGTGAGAGAACGAGCGAGCGCGACAGCGAGAAGGAGATTCCCCGTAGATTCCGTTTTATTGATCGCACGTTCTAAAGTGGCCGTCGGCGATATCGCCGTTTAATATAGTGTTAATCTCCGGTGCTACGGAGTTCGTACGATCGTGCGTTTATCGACTGCCGGCTTCCGCGCGGCTGTCAGTTTACTGGACGCGCGCGCGAGATCGCGGAAGGTTCATTATAGATAGCAGAGATTCAGTTAGAGCGTTTACGGCGAGAACGTGTCTCCGTGGTGTTGCCGCGATGACGGACGCAAAAAGCAACGATGATATTTATTTAGCTCGAGCTGAAATATATATTTAACAGGTGTCCATCGGGTCACTTTGTCGGCCGCTTCGCCTCGGGAAGAGCATCAGGAAAGTTAGAAAGCACACGGCGTACAATGCTAAATCGACGGCGGGATATCCGCAGGATAGCGAGCGCGAGCAGATGCCGGATTGATCGCGGAGCGGTAAATTTTGCGCGGTATAACACTGGTAGCTAGAGAATAATTAATTAAGAAGAACGATGACTTAAAACGAGCCATCAAGGAGCCGAGTGGTCATCTCTCTCGGTTGGGATAAATACTGCAATATATATCCTGTCATAAATTTACCGAGGATACGACGAAAAAGAAGGCGAGAAAGAGGAGGAAGTCAAAGATGGCGCGAACGACCCGATGCAGCTTACCACCTGTCTCTTACGGTGCCACTCGAGCTGTAATTGCCGAAGAGAGAAGAAGAGGAACGTCGTAATCACCGTCGTCGTCATCGTCCTTGTGGTCGCCGTCGTCATCCTCCTCCTTCTTCTTCCCCGTCGACAGCCGAGGACGACGACGACGACGACGACGACGACGACGACGACGACGACGACGACGACGACGAGGGCGACGGCGACGGCGACAAGGGTCGAGCCTCTTCGAGAAAACTAAGCACCGCAGCAACACAGCGGCCCGGCACTCGAGTGCCGTAGAGTGTCATCAGCGGCTTGCAACGGCGACGACAACGACCGACAGTTTTCGCGAGAAGCCGAAGACAGACTCGCAAACGTGTTTGCCATTACAAACCGGCGCACTCGACTCGACTGGAAGAAAAGAGGTTGCCGTTCGTTCGTTCGTTCGTTCGTTCGTTCGTTCGTTCGTTCGTTCGCTCGCTCGCCGGGGACATCGCTCGGTAATGGCGCAAAGGGACCATGACGACCGGCCGAACTTACGAAGATGCATTATCTTCCGAAAGTCTCGGCAACCGAGTGCATTGAGCGCGAAAGAAGAGAGAAACTACTACGCATCCGGGATCTCTTTCTCAGAAGCGTAAAGTGAAGCTAAGCGAAGTTCAGTCGAGACTCGGTTTCCGCGTTTTCGCAAGTCGAGAAAAAGAGGAGTTCCTCGAGAAAAGACAAGCTCTCTCCGCGCTCTCTCGCTCTCGGATAATCAGTCGGGCCATTTTTCAATTCGCCACGATAGCCGGTTAATCGCGACAGGGTGAAGCGGTAAGAACGCGCGCGCGCTCGTGGAAGCGGCCGGGAGGAGACCGGCAATTTCTCTCTCCAGAGAGCCGCCGCTCTCACCGACGTTCGGCAGTCGCGCGTTTTCGTCCTCCTTCCTCGCCGCGCCGCGCCGCGCCGCGAATATATCTCTTGTCGCCGCGAGAAGCCGGGCTTAATTAATTCAAACGCGCCGTAACGAGCGCGACGGTTCTTTGTTGCGCGAGGACACCCAGAGACACGCGAGCACGCCCAGACAGGGCGACTCGGACTTCTCGGGCGCGCAGTGGGAGTCGCGCGAGTGAATACGCCTTCCTCAAATAGGTACCCGGGGAGCTCCCGCTGGTAACAGCTGCGAGTCTACGCCGCGAGATCGGCGGGTTTCAGCGGGACGAACAAATCTCGCCGCGCTGAACCCCTTCGTGACGTAGAGAGTTACGATCGCGCGGTCTGCGTGACCGCGGCTACGTGGCTCGGCCGGTTAATACCGCTCGTGTGAGGAGCTTTTCGTCGTAAAGCCGTCGCGTCGTCAGCGCGGCAAATTAATCGTTTCATCTCGTGATTGCCTGAAATTTGCGAAATCGCGTCGCGCTCCCGAGTCCCGCTCCGGGACCCGCGCGTTTAATCGTGCACTTTGTCACGGGGCTCCTCCTCATTCGGAATGAGTGCAACGAGTGTGACGATAATCGTTAAATGCAAATTGCAAGAGACCGGGGGGGGGGGGGGCGAGGGGGAGACGAATCTCGAGCGGCAGACCGCGCGCGCGCATCCGGGCGATCCTGCTCGCAACGGGTCGCGCAATTCACGAGCCGACGGCTGCATGTGAGGAATAAATACAAGCCGGCAAGCCGTTGCATCCATCACGACTACCCGCGGTTCTACACGCCGCGATTTCGCAACGTCTAATTAATCCTACACGCATCGGTCGCAAGCAACCGCCATCTCGCGCATAAACTGTACCACCCGCGCGCGCCGCGCGCGCGCTGCCTCGCGCTCGCGATCGCGCAGACAAAAGCGCCGGTTTCGAAGCCGCCGAGGCGACCGATCACCGAACCAACCGAGCAACAAACAACCGGCCGATCGCGGGACTTGCCTTCGCAAGTCGGCCGTAAATCGCGCCGATGTTGTTCGCGAGCAGCGAGCGATTAGCACGAGCGCTCGCGGGAGCGCGCCCATTGGCAGCGTGTAACCGGCGAAACCTTTTCGCGAAAGCTCACCCGGTGGGTGCCGAGATCAATCGAGTCTTGATGCGCGTATCGTCTGTTCTGTTCCGACGCTTTCGCTCAAAGGTGCGAGTGGAGCCTGCCTGTTGTACGTGTGATTGCAATTTACATTGTTCAGTAATCATTTCGCGGAAACGACGGCCCGTGTCGAGGTGCGTATCCTTGACGATACTTGCTATTAAATCGAACATCACGACGAGATACCACCAGCAGCGAAGCCGAGAGAAATAGCATTAAGTAAAAAGGAGAAAATTAACATCGCTATAAAATTACGTGTTATTCCTGTATCGATGTGAACCTGCCAAGCAGCTTGATCTGAAAAAATAATTCGCAATATGGCTCGATTGTACTTCGTTTGTACCACCTGTTTGTACCACCTTTTGTTTCGTTTATATCTCGAAGGATAAAAAGATAAGGGGAGGGGGAAAAATAGCCAGCTAGCAATTAGAAGAGAATCGTTTGTACAAGGGAGGTACAAACGATAATCTCTCTCTCTCTCTCTCTCTCTGTCTCTCTCGAATGGCGTTGGCCGTTTTGCAATATCTCAAAAATTGGCGAAAGTACCTCTTGGATGATTTTTGAAAATTCTATACTTCCGGTTCCTTTGAGGTACAAACGATTCTCTTTCGGATGGCGTTTGGCCGTTTTCGGATATCTTATACTTGCTTGCTGACTATTCTTCCCTCTCCCCCTATCTTTTTATTCTTTGAGGTTCCAGACGAAACAATCAGGGGTACAAATAGGTACAAACAAAGTACAATCGAACCGTTTTGAGAATGTTTTTTTTTTTTTATTAAGTTGTTTCCCAGGTTCACACATCGGTGTTACTCGTGGGCGTAAAAATGGAATAATCGCGAATGAGTAAAGTCGCACATCGAAAGCCAAACCCGGCAGTGTCCAGCTCTCGACTTGGACGACTTTGTGGAAGAGCAGCGATGTGTCGTCGACCGCGAAGACACGTTTCCACCTTCGCTCGAGTGCTCGGAGCTCGGCGGCGCTCCGACGACGGGAAGAACGGTATGTCGACACGGCATTGTACGAGTGATCTCTCGGAATCGGCATGTAATTAGCTGACCTGATAGGGTACCAGCTGGTCGACGAGTGCGCGCGTTAATGTAGCTCTAATGTCGTGGGGGCCCCTTCGCGCGCGCGCGAACGCGTACCTATACTCGGCGCTAGCGGCGGCGGCTAGCCTTTTAGAGCAACGAGCACGCGAGCCTTTTCGACGTGCATACGCGATCTATGCGCGATCCTTCCATCGAGAGCTGCTTCTGCTACCTGCCTGGATTCGCCGCCGCTCGCCCGTTAGAACGGATGCGCGCGCGAGCTCGCAGTTACGAGCCGGTCGTTTCGCGATTTTTGCTGTTCGCGGCTCGCGAGTGAACGAGAGAGAGAGAGAGAGAGAGAGCACCTGGGCGCCGCGTCGAAGACGTCGAGGTAAAAAGCGCCGTAAGTGCCGCGTTCACCGCGTGATATTTTTACGTGTCGACCAGAGTTTTATGTGGGTTAAGGCCGACAGCAGCGTAAAAAGACTGGGTGGGTTCGCGCGAGATTACTTACGACGAATCGAACAAATGCACGGGATATTTCTTCTTGTCTTCTATGAAACAACAAACGTGTTGCACGAGAGCAGGTGGCTTTCCAGCGTGACTTTTACGCTTTTTGCCGGCTGCGATTTATTACATCGGCGCGCCGACGCCGGCGCGAGAGACGCGCCGCGCTGAGAAATACCGAGGGGGGAGAATTAGCGTCATGTGAAAGAGAGAGACTCGAACGCGCGTCAATCGGTCGTCTTGCATTTCCGCGAGATTAATTCAAGCGTTTCGGCTCTCGTCTTTGGCTTCCTCATCGGATATTTATTCGTCACGGTCGCGTGATGACGCGTACGCGACTCGCGAAATATCGTCTTTCACCTTGTGGAGTACAACGTGCCGTGCGGGCCCGACAGGGAGAAAAAACAGAGAGGGAGAAAGGGGGAGAGAGAGAGTGAGAGTGAGAGTGAGAGAGAGAGAGAGAGAGAGAGAGAGAAAGAGAGAGAGAGAGAGAGAGAGAGAGAGAAAGAGAGAGAGAGAGAGACGAGACACTCGAAGACGGTAGTGCGCGCCCTTCCGAGGAATTATCGTCCTCGAGTTCGCCGGAGCGCGCGCCACCGCGGCGCTGGCTGGCAGGTAAAAAGCTCCCAGCCAGGTGACCCGCAGAGACGATGACGAACGTGACGAGCGAAATAATCGCTGGCATCGATAAGGCAGGTAATCGAGGCAAGGGTGGCCGACGGGCTCACACGAGGTTGCCTCTCATCAAGGACGCATTAAGGAAGGACTCGACGGGCGTCCCGTAGGGAAGGGGTGAGAACGCGCCGCTACCGCGGAGGAAGGACAACATCGATCAAATCGTCCGCGGATCGTTTGGGAGCCCCCGAAGCCCGAGAACGAAACTTTCAAGCGGGAGTGACTGATCGCCGCGCGAGGGCAAAAGAGAGAAAAAGGAGGTGAGAGAGAGAGAGAGAGAGAGAGAGAGAGAGAGAGAGAGAGAGAGAGAGAGAGAAGCGAGCTCGCGCACGCTCAAGTTCCGCGGGAAAGTCTTTAATTGGCGTGAATCGTGATGAATTCTTTCATTTCCGAAAGCAGCGCGCGCTCGAGGTCTCGAGGGTCAGCGAGAAACCTCGAGAGCGCGATACGTTTCGGGCTCGTCGTTGGGCCGAAAGCAACAGCGCGCGCGAAAACCGTCCCTCAATCTCCGCGCGCACGGTCCCGCGACCGGTCACGTCCGCGGAATTAAACGCGGCGGGAAAAAGGCGCGCGCGCGGATCCGCGCCGTCTCCGAGGTGCGATACTCGCCGTATCAAATTTTGTATCGCTTTCACTGCGACTTTCTACAATGTGGCGGCGGATAACGCGGCGCACATAACGGCCAACACGACCGCAAAATGATGGACGATCGACAGTTATCGCCGGAACGATCTCGGTAGGAAGTGCACCTGCCGAATCGGGGTCATGGCCGCTGGTTTTGCGCGAATTCAATGCCGCCCCTTTCTCCTCTCGCGGGAGAGAGGCTCGCTCGCTCGCTCGCGCGCGCGCGGATTCGACGCTCTCGCGAGAGCTCGCCTAGACGCGAAAGACTCATATCCCTCCCTCGTCTCTCCCTCTGTCTTTCAAGCACCGTGATTTCTACTCATTGACATTTCAGCAATTAACGCGAGTTTCTCCAATTTCCAGGGTGGTTTCTAATGGTCGATGTTTCGCGGAGCTGGCGAAGCGTAAACGTACACAGCTCGTACACGTTATAAGGAATTACTCTTATTATCCGCTCAAAGTAACAAGCTGCACGGCGAAACCGGCATCGCCGCTACTCGACAATGTCGAGCGCGCGGAAAAATGGCATGTGCTTTAAACGGCCGGATTGAGGCGAATAAAAATCTCTCTCTCTCTCTCTCTCTCTCTCTCTCTCTCTGGCTTAGAGCAGCGCAGCGCGTCCCCCACGTGTCTGCGATCGAACGCTTTCGCGTCGCAAGCGCACTCGCGATTGTCGAGATGAACGACGATCCTCGAGATTCCACTTTGGTCACGCGCGTGTGCACCACGCGCGCACGCGAGAATATCGATCGTTCGTAATCGAAGCTCGAGTGCGCTCATTTGTCACCTTTCCCTCGCTCTACACGACGATCTAAAACGCAACGACAATTTACGATGCACCGGAAGCCGCGCGTCGCTACCGCGTTACACGTTGCTCCTCTTTTTTTCCGCAAGCACCTTTCGGACGTCGCTCGAGTTTACCGTGCCGCGAGGTTTCCGCTAATACCTGCGCCTCCGACATTCCGGCCTCGCTGTGTGCGGCTTTGTACTCCGCTCGTCTCTCCTTTCTACCGAGTGTAACACACCACGAGCCGACACGTAGCGCCGTCGTTTCATGTAGCGATTAGTGTACGGATCAAAGAGTTGATTGGCCATTGCTTACCGCACCACGATCCGATCCGGCGAGCGCGGTGTAGGCGCAATTCGAAATGGAATCGACGATGCGCGTCAAGGAACAAACGACCGAGAGAGAGAGAGAGAGAGAGAGAGAGAGAGAGAGAGAGAGAGAGAGAGAGAGAGGGAGAGAGGAGGAGAGAGAGGGAGGAGGGAAGGGAGAGACCGTGATCACAATTAGAGGCGGTATTCAAATGGCATTTAATGCTGCGCAACGTACATGCGTGATGCTAATCCCTTATTTATATCGAATTTAGGGAGCGTAAAGCTCGGTTTCCAACGACCGCGTTTATCCCGCAGCGAGCAGCACGAGGAAGCCGAGAGAGGCCCCGCTAACGCGCGGCCAGGCTAACGACGTCGTGAATGCATCGTCGTGCAGGAGGAAGGTTCTTTTCGTGACACTGTAAATCCTCGCTCGGCCGTTTGCGTAACGGGGCGGTATTTTTTTGCACTCGACACCGCGAGACTTGGCGAGCCGTAAAACCGCGAGCCGGCCTCCTCTCGCGCGGCCGCGAGAGGCCGAACGAGAGGAAGCCGAAGGTATTCGCGATAATCGCGCGATGATCGACGCGAACGATTCTATGATTCAACCGACGGGAATGTCGCGCGGTCGTCCGTCGAGAGAATTGTTCGCGATAGAAACGTCCGCGTCTCGCTCGAGCGAGAACTCGGAGACGGGAAACGTTGTTTCCCATCTCGGAGAGCAAATCGTTTCCTCGTAACGTGAGATGTTTTCACGGCGGAACAATCGGACGTCGGAATGGGGACGAAGCGACGAAAAAAGGCACGAGAGTCGTTGAGACAGTTATTAGCTGGCGCATTCGTCGGACGGACGACTGAGAGAGAGAGAGAGAGGGAGAGAGAGAGAGAGAGAGAGAGAGAGAGCAATTTCGAACGTTAATCAGTAATCCGCCGTGCGGCTCCTCGAGCCGCGAGATTCGCTCGGAGGCACTTCCACGCTAATTGAAACTCGAACGTCGAAGATAATGGCACGTATGGTACCGCGCGCCGACAATCCTCGTGCCGCGAGCGTTGATTATGAAATCACGAAGTAGTAGGTGGTCTCGATTAATGCTCTTGGCAACGTTTACGTTTCCCGATCCTCCTCCCTCTGTTGTCCCAGCGCGGCGCGCGCGCGAGCACTCGTCAGGCTTGGAATGCCGTCGAAATCGATACTTCAAAGTTCCGAATCCGTATCGTGAAACGAGTTTCGAAGCGCTCGATTAATTAGAGACTCGTCCGCGAGGCGGCAGGAAACACACCGCGCGTCGAACACACTTCGCGACGAGAACGGAGCCGAAAGTTGGAAGGAAGAATTGATTGGGGCCACGATCGCGCCTTGACGCAGGTCAGGGACGCAAATTACGACGATGATTCCTCTCGCGGAACGGGCCTCCTTGCGGTCGCCGACTACCGTGCCACTAATTACGGTAATTAACCGTTACAAAAGCCAACCCACGCTACTTTGTAGTCGCGCGCGCGAAAGACAGCCACATATCGCAACGCGCCGAGGATTTTTGCGGTCGGCGTAATTAATTGCGAGGCTAATTTTTTAATGTCCTAATGAACGTTCGCTGTCGGTAAAGCCATCGCTTCGGCTCTGCGACTTAATTATCGGCCATCGCGCCGCGTCTAGCGAGAATCTTCTCGCGGTACTCGGCGCGATTTTTGCATCTCATATATACACTGGGAGAAAAAAATAATATCTTTAAGGCGATGTCTCACACGCGATTCCTCTAAGTATCACCGGATACTATCGTCCGGTCATTTTGTATCATAATATGCTCGCGGTAATAACTAACACACACACACACACACACACACATACACACACAGTGCTGAAAGGGTTAATGATAAATTATTCACGATCGATCCGGTCGTAGCGCGCACGAAGAGAGCATGGAAGGAGCGTAATGTATGTATGTACGGACCATAAGGCTCGGCGATGCTCGGCGGCGCGCACGGTCGTGCCTTCGCGGATAGCCGGCGTCGTGTCAAGAGGTGAAGGTCTAACACGGCCTTGAGGAGCATCGTACGTTCCGCAACACGCTCGCCGCCATTTCCTCATTGGATCTCGTGACTCCTTCCGCGAACACCGAGGAATCGACGATACGGCCTCTCGCGGCACACGACTTCACCATAAACGTAAAGCTCGCTTTCGTCCGAGAAAGAGAGAAAAAAAAATCCATCACGTCCTCGAAATTGCACGAGACGCTCTCCTCCTCGCCCCCCTGCTCCTTCCTGTCCGCGATCTGGTCAAATTCAATATCTCTCAGAGTCGCCGCAAGCGACTTGAATCGGTATCGCGAAATCGCGTCGATTATTGATATCGCGATAATAATTCGCCCCGCGAAAGGCAACCGCGGGTGTTTCATGCTACGCTACCTGCGTTAGTTCCGCACATTGAAATCCGAACAAAGTGCCCCGCGAGAAAAATCGCGCAGAGTCGGCGGACTCGGACGGGTCAAACGCGCGCTATTATCGTCAGGTTTCATCATCGCGCGGGGACTGGTTCGGCAGGTGTAGGTCCGCCGCCACATCGAGGCGGAACGCCATTTAATCTCTAGTTTTCCAGCAACTGCCCGCTGCTAATGTCAAAATGTCAGAGCACACGGCTGAGTGCCCGTATGAAATGTTCAATAATTACTGCGACCGACGTGCCAGCGCGAGCACATTTCCGCAAATATGCGCGCGACTGTCTCGAGCGCGGCGTTTGCGCACAAATGATGCCTAACGCAGGTAGTACGAGCGCGCACGCGGCGAGCTTCACGCACAATTTGCCGCCTTACGCTGGCAAATGCGCCCGTTGCGAAATACGCCGCCGTTGAGTGTCGGCGATGTAATTTTCGAGCACATCGCCAAATCGCATCGCATCGCATCGCATCACGCCGGGATGCAGCATGCACTCTCGTCGCGTGCAATCGCGAATTGTCCCCGGGGGCGGCGAGCGCAGCCGAGAGGCGCTTTCTCTCTCTCTCTCTCTCTCTCTCTCTCTCTCTCTCTCTCTCTCTCTCTCTCTCTCTCTCTCTCTCTCTCTCTCTCTCTCTCTCTCGCTTGGGTTCCTTCGATATTTCAATTGAAAGCGCAAAGGATCCTCTCTTGCTCCGAGCATCAACGATATCTCACAGAAATATTCGATACGAGATCTGATCAGTATTTGATTGCGGACTGCGGCAAGAAATATATATAATCTAAAGGTTCCTCAGGTTTTTTTTTTTTCTATAGACATGACAAAAAGAGAAACGAGTTTGCATATTCGCGTAATTGCATCTTCGCGTTCCTTTCCACGCGCGCGACTTGTGCAACGTGGCTCATTCACGTGGAATTGAACGAAATGAAATATCAACTCCACTCCCAGACGCGCACACGTGCAGATTTATTCGAGAAATCGATCGGGCGAGCGCGCGAGCTTCCTGCTATCGACCGCACGGAAACGATAACTCACCGACGCAAACACAAATTCATCATCGCTCCTCGGCTTTCCAAGCCGTCCTCGGCCGCCGTTTGCCGCTTCTTTCCGGCCGCACATATCGGCGCGGAGAGGAACACACGGAGAGGAATACAAAGACGACGATTTACGACTGTCGCCGCTCGCGCAGCGAATTGATTTCACCGGATTTCACGAGCGCGCCTAGTAACCGACCGACCGACCGACTCCCTTTCGCCCTCTCTCTCTCTCTCTCTCTCTTCCTCCTCCTGCGCGTCTCTGTTCTTTTCTTTTTTCTCCTCCACTTCCTCCTGTAGTGCCTCCTGTCGGACGCGCGTCGACGACGAGACAGAAGGAAATCCCGCGCGACGTCCCGCGCTGCCCTTCGCGTGCACCGCAAAAAAGGGCGGTTCGGTCCTCGATAACTACCGTGCACACGATGCCTTGCATCGAGCTGACCGCGGCGAAGGGACAGCAGGGTCTTCGGGAAGGTAGAGGGAAGCAAGGAGGACGGAGAGGAAGAGAGAAAGGCAAAAGGAAATAGGCGGCGAGATCGAGACGGCGAGGGAGAGAAGAAGAACAGAGAGTCAAAGAGGGAGGAAAGAAGAGGGAGAGAGAGAGAGAGAACGGCGCGCGCGGTGGAGGCTTCCTTCCTCCTAGTAGTTGGTCCACATTAATTAACCTGCTCTCTTAATTGCGCGGCTTGTTTATTGCATGGCCACGGCCATTTGTCGATGGCTGCCTTGCGCCGGCTCCCGCACCGCGTAGGGCTATTATCCGATCTGCGGGCCGTGCGGGCTGCACTGTCCGCGCGCCGATATACATATGTATATCGATCCCGAAGGGACCTCTCGCGCGCAATCTACATACAGACCAGGTACGGCTCTAATTCCGCCGGGCCCCTAAACGACGAATATTTATTAACCCGGAGCCCGCGCGCGAGTCCGGTTTAAAAGCGACCGCGCGGAGAGCTTTTCAAAATCGCATACAAATGCATACAAATGACGAATGCGTACGATATTTCACGACGGGGGCAACGCCAGGAGGAGCATCGGACGCAACGCGACTTGGACGCAACGACGTAATCGGATGACTAGCGCGATTCGACTGTTGCAGGCAGGAAATTAACGACGCATGTCGCCCGCCATTTATCGCGCGTCCGCTTGGACGATGTGTGAAACGATCGTTCGGACGGCTAGCACAGGATCGTTGTTTACGTGTGTACGCGGTGGCTCGCTCTCTCGCTCTCTCTCTCTCTCTCTCTCTCTCTGCTTCTTGGACACGATCCCAACATTTCTCGCGCACCTTCCTTCCTTCGCGTTTCGCTCACGGCGGCTCATGGTCCGCGACACCGCGGGGAAACGCGAAGGGCACAGTTGCGCGGCATCGCCACCTCTCGCCGGCAGTAGTAGAGACGGCAATCCGAGCGAGCGAGCGAGCGAGCGCGTGGACCGGCTCTTCTCCACGACGCACCGGACGGACATCGTGAAAGAAACAAGGCCGCCGCGGCTGGCGAAGATGCAGCTCGAGCAGGTGCACCAGTCTAATGAAGCAATCCTCGAGAGCAGGAAGGTCCGCTCACGAAGAATGCGCTCCTGCTCCTGTCCGCTCGGGCCGCCGCCGCCGCCGCCGCCGCCGCCGCCGCCGCCGGCTCCGCCGGCGGATCGCGAGAACGCGACTCATCCGAGGAATAAGAACGACCGGGGCTTCCTCGCTCGGCAACGAAAAACGCCCCCGGAGCGCAGGAAGAAAGTGACGGGCGGACTGAGAGAAAGAGAAAGAGAGTGCAGGGAGGGAGAGAGGGAGGGGGGAGGGGGGAGATGCAGCGCGCGGAGCGCACCATGAAACGGCGACGTGAATCGCTAATTAAGCCGGGGGGAAGCGGAGGGGCGGCAATTAGTAATTACGGTAGCCTCGATCGAACGCCGGTCGGGCCAATCAGAGGTGGGTCCCGCCGCGAGGTCCGCGTAGCGTTATCATAAGTCGAGTTTTTCATTGAACACGGTTCAAGCCCCGGACTCGAAACCGGTCCCCGCAGGTCGACAGGTCCGCGGGCAATCGTAGAGCGCCGAGTCGAGCGCAGGAGATGAGGAGTGAGGACACAGTGCGATAAAATTGATGATCGCGTCTCGCGACGCGGGTAAGCGCCGGAGATGGTTTTTTTTCGTCGCTTCGCGGGGAGATCTTTTTTGTGCTGCTCGGACAGCAGCAGCAGCAGCCGGGAACGCCGCGTAAAACTTCCTCTCGCGTTCGAGACGCGACGGGTTCTCCTCGACGCCGATCGAGGTGCCCGGGTCCGGCGCGGAATATTAATGTTAGCGTAAATCAACGTTGCGATATGATTAGCCGCGAACTGCCTAGTTTGTAGGCGCGAGAAAGTCGGTGAGACGATCGGCGGGATTTCATCGGGTTCTCGCCGATGTGGTCCCTTATAAATGGTACGGCAAAATTAATGACCCGGCGGATGTGTGTTTTGCGTTGGGGTTTCTCCGTTACAAGTCTTACACTTTCACGATGCGCATCGGAGCGCGTATTAGAGGTGTCGGGCCGACGACCCTTCTAATAGCGAGGCCGTTGTAAGAGCCGTTCGATAAGTACGTAATCAATTTGAAACGCGCTTTAGCGGCGCCTGCAAGTGTGGGGCGTAAAAACGCCGGGAAAAATCGAGCGAGGGGAGGAGCGACGAGAAAATCGTTTCCTCGGCGAAGCAGAACTGCTTCTTAGCCAGTGGCAGGACCGAGGAGGGAAGGACCGGCGGCGGCGGCGGCGGCGGCACCACTCGCTTGCACGTTGCTCGCTACGATAATCTCCGATGCGGGATTTTCCTGACCGAGTCCATAAAATGCTAAATACGCCGGGTAGGAACGACACGCGATATTCCGCGTCGTCCACGCCGCGGGACACATTCTCTCAGGATCAGGACAGGTATCAACTGGGAGGGACTCCGCTGATAAGTCCCGCTCGGACCGGGTCGCCTCGTCGCTCGAGAGAGCGATTAGTTACGCGACAACGACGACGACGACGACGACGACGACGACGACGACGACGACGACGACGAAGAAGAAGAACTGGTTCGAGGAAATCTTCGACGGCCGGATAGATATTTTACGATCTGAAACGCACGCCCCGGCGCGGTCGACGCCGATGCACTCTCTCGCGGCTTTATTGCGATCGATAGCGCAACCCGGAACATACACACGGGTCACGATAAAGACCCGACGAACGCCATCGGAGTTCCCGTATCGTTCGACAAGAGTGGCGGAGAGAGAGAGAGAGAGAGAGAGAGAGAGAGAGAGAGAGAGAGAGAGAGAGAGAGGGAGGGAGAGAGAGAGAGAGGCGTTTCACGGCTGGACGGCGTGTCGATTCGAAGCGCGCGACTCGTCATCCGCGCCGGCCTGCTGCGGGATCGTGCGCGGGTAGTAAGTAACGATCTTTCAGAAATAGAGCGGATCGAAGGTGCAGCGGACTGTGTCCGAAAACAAACGAGCTTCGACAGCGAGCTCCAGCGAGCTCGAAGCTAGCTGCTAGTAGGGTTAAGAAAGCGGAGGTGGATTTCGGGTCGAACGGTTCGTTCCGAGCTGCTCTACCGGCGGAATTCTACCCGCAAAGAGAAACGAGGAGAACGCCCGAGCGGAGGAGTGGAAGATGAAGAGAGAGAGAGAGAGAGAGAGGAGGGGAGAGGTAGAGAGGGAGCGGACAAGAGGAGAACACGGAGGGAGACACAGCATCGAGTTACGAGTACCGAACCTATTTTCGGTTCGGCAAAATGCAAGCAGAACGATAGACCCGTGATGCATCGCGGCATATGGCGTAAATCAAGCAACCGAACCGTGTGCGACCGCGAGCGGGGACCGATTCCAGTGGTGCAACCCACGCTCGCATTATATCAGCCGGCGGGGCATATTTATTACCCCGGGCCGTCCAGATTGGAACAAATGCCGCGGCGGCTGCAGACGCGCGGCACCGAAAGTGCATTATTGCGATTCGTGCTGCGTTTTCGCGCGACGCCGACGAAATCATTTCCCGCTCTCGACGAAATCGTCCGTGACCGTTATCGCGGATAAATACATCCCGTGAAAGAGCGATTCTGCTGTCTCTCTCTTTCTCTCTCTCTCTCTCTCTCTCTCTTTCTCTGCGAGTCCTCCTCCTCCTCCTCCTCCTCCTCCTCCTCCTCCTCCTCCTCCTGAGGGTTCGCGCGAGACGAGATTACCGTTGGATTCTAATTGAAGTTAGCGAGAGTGCATCGTCTCAGCGCGATTTATTAATAGCGATCTCCGTATAAATACGATATTAATGGACGCGATTCAGATCGGAGTTGGAGCTCGCGGAGATTCGGCCGCGTCGCTTGGGACTCGATGTAGACGTCTTTGTCTCTCGTGCTAACGCGTTAACGCGTTTCTTTCTTATTCCTCACTTAACACGCGAGAGAGATATAGAGAGCCCTCGACGACGTCAAGATGATGCGAACGCGCCGCGCGGACAAGTGTTCTTGCGAGCGTACGCAAATGCGAGCGGACGACGTTTACGACGAGGCGCCAAGTGCTTATTCTTATCTGAACCCGACCCGCTTCCTCAACACTGTACGGGGACATATTGCGGAAGGGACGCCAAGTAACATTGTAACGGCTGAGCGTGCGGCGCTTCTATTTCGCGCACGCTCGCCTTTAGAATTGCCAGCGACGCAGCGGGCATCGCGACGGATTAACATCTGCGACGCGCGGAAAAATAATCCGTCGGCCGTATGTATCAAGCGAGCGAGATCGCCGGCGGAACATCGTCCTCGTTTCGCTCGACGAGTCGCGAGCGAATTAAAATCCCGCCACGGAATCGTACACAGGCTGATGGAAAAAGAGGGAGAAAAGCCTCCGATTCAATTATTTCAAAGACAACCTACCGCTTATCTCTCACACTAATCTCGCGTTCTGGGAATAATAAACGCGAGATTTCTCTCAATTACGTGAGCCGCGCTCAATTACGCGCGCGCGAACGATGCGCGTCAACGTGAAGAATTTCGCCGAAGATCCGTCGTACGAATCGAGAGCTCGGGGAGTAGCGGCGAAAAATTTCTGCGGTTTTATTCTCGCTGCGAACCGGTAATCTTTCCGAACGGCGACGCCCCGCGTCGTCCCGAGCATCCCCGCGGCCGTATTGATAATAATGCACGTGCCGCACGTGTGTGTGTGTGTGTGTTACGCACTCTCGTACAGCCACGCACGACTGTGTGCGCGCGTGAGATAACCCGCGCACGCGCATATGGCCGCGGGACACGAGGAAGTCGGGATTTGTGGTACCAAGAAGCCGTGATTGCCGTGGACCTCGCTGGCTACGTTCATTACCGATCGCGCCATTAATCTGGGCCGAGCTGATGGCTCGCAGGCCAGTAAATATCTGGAACGATAACATCTGCGACTTAACATTCGTTCCACGGAGTGCCGTTCCGAGACTTTTCATACCACGGGCTACTTGTCCTCCTTAGCAATCAGCGACACCTTCGCGCATGAAAGACGCCGAGGATCGGCCGGCCGGTTCTCACGCGCGCGCCGCCGACTCCCTCGTCTGGAATTAATAAACGCGCCAGCCTGCACACGATCGCGACGAAAATGCGCTCGTTCTACACACGTGTGCGCGTGTATATGGGAGAATCAAACGAGAAAATAGGAAGAAGCGTTACGAAGAGAGATCGACGACGACGACGACGACGACGACGAACGCTCGGTCGAGTTGTGAGGGCGTTTCGGTTCTTCGGTCGCGCGGGAGTAATTAGATACCCCTGGAAATACATCAGGTGCCGACTGGTTCGGCCGATCCCGCGAGAGAGTTTCTACGCGAGAGCGGTTCCGAGCTCTCACAGAATAAGCGATATTGGCTTACCAGATTGAGAAAGCGATAGTCGTGTTCGCGCGAAGCACCCAACTCTCTTCCCCTCCCCCTCTAGCCTTGAATTTACACGTAAAGCCAAGTGAATCGCAAGCCCTTTCGACTTAAGCTAAGTTTCGCGCGCTTGTACCTATAATTCTCGTCGTCTCACGATAGCGTTCCCCACGCGGCGCGTTAATTTCGTCTTTGCTCGCTCCTCCAGACGGGATTCTCTCGACACGCCGGCGCCGCGTCCTTCGCTCGATCCTACTTCCGCGATCGGGTCCTGGAGGACCGCTTGATATTTGGAAGCCGCGTGCGCTTCATCTCCCGTTAACTTCGATGTCTACGTTCCTCGGAGATGCACCGACACCCGATACAGTCTAGCGCGAGGAAAGCGAGTGCACTCGACGGCCACGTATGTACGCACCGCGCGCGCGGACCCAAGTATTAACCAAACAAGCACCCACTACATCAGTCTGTAAGCGATACCGGTACTGCAAACGCGGATTACACGCGTCTCCGTCCGTCCGGTTTTCCGCGCCATACGCGGCTCGCGTTTACGCTCTCGCGTGGCTCCTTCGTCCCGGCTGGCCGCCTCGCGAAAGAGGATATCGCGATGTCCGAGCAATTAAATCGCCGAGACAATAATTAACTCGGGACGTCGCGGGCGCCCGGTGTCGCACGGGGAATTAGAAAACGGGCTCTCTCCCTCCCTCTCCCTCCCCCTCTCTCTCGATCTCGATCTCAGCGCGATATGAACGATTACGGGAGCGGCTACGCGATCGGACCGACAAGCGGCCGCGCGGAATTATTGGTGAATTTGCATCTTAATGGAACTACCTACCTTACTCGCGCGAAAGAGAGAGGGGGAGGGAGAAGAAAAAGAAGGACCCACCGCCCGCGTTATAATTCCTTCCCGTGCTATTCGCTACCGTCGACGGCAAAGAGAAAAACGACGCTGCTGAAAATAGCCCGGTGGCGGAATGCGCTCGACGACGCGCCGCGCCGCGCCGCGCCGGTCGTTTACGTGAAATTGAAAGTTTCGTAAGTGCGTGCCGAATAATCGTGGCGTATCCCTTTTTATCGCGAGGCTTCTCGGGGATGTCTCGTAAAGCGCGCGGGTAACGAGCTGCGAATTTCTCGTCGCGGATACAGAGAGAGAGAGAGAGAGAGAGAGAGAGAGAGGCAGAAAGGCAGCGAGAGAGCGGTGTTGTGTCTTGCAAATGTCCCGATTAAACTTACGAGTATCTAAATAAATCCTTGGTACGAATGCATTTTGCATCTCTAATCTAAATTTTATCTTCGTCATTACGCAACTGATTACAACGCTGATATTCGCGGGACTGAGACGCGTGCGATAACTTTGGTAAAAAAAAAAAAAAAAAAAAAAAGAAAAGAAAAAAGAAAAGAAAAGAAGGAGAAGAAAGAGCCGAGACGTTCCAAGTCGGATTTTTGGAGCTGATGATATTCAAGGTATTCGACTCATCCGCCAATATACGCCGTAAGGGACACAAAAAAGGAGACGGCCAACGAGAGAACGAGCTCGTTCCAGCGACCACCCGTCGTCTACCGAGCCGTCGCCGCGTATCTTCCGCGGCGCGAGAGAGGAAAATTCTGAAATAGAAATGCGGGAGAAACGAGCCAGCGAGCGGCCGACTATTTCGGGTGAGGTCAGAGGCTGAGGTCAGCCTGTAAGGCCTGGTCAGCCTCCCACGAGCCCTGGAACCCCGCCAAGTCCGACACCCACGCAACCGACCCGAGCAGAAACCTGCGGAAACTCGAGCAGCGGGTGAGCGATGCGGATTGTGATGTACGATATATATTCGCACAACGAGAAATCATCTCGGAGAGACAACGCCCGCGCGAGTAATTTGTCGACGCATTAACGAAATTCCCAAGTAATATCCCCCACAGCGGAATTATTTATTCGCTGATAAATGCCAAGAGTTAGGAGCCGATTATCACCGCGGACTACAATGTGAAAATAGTCTCGCGCGGGGGGCGACGACGCGCGATTTACGCTTGGATTGGTAAATCCTTCTCGTTGCGAAATATTTCAGAAGATCCAACGCGGTGAAACATCCAACAGACGGATGTTTCAAATATTTCTGTTTCCTCGATTATTCTGAATGATTCGTTTCTAAAGAGTCGCGTGTCTAAGCGGAGATACAAAAATGACTTTCTGTCACACGAGGACGGCGGAGGCGGCATGTGATACATTCGGCGATTAACACGTCTGCTGCTAATCGATCGATTCGAGATATTTGCTGTAGATCGTGATCGAGCGAATGCCGGAGAAGCCGATCGCGCCCGCGGTGTGATCGCGTGCCTCCGTCCGGCGCGCGAGAGAGAAAGCGGAAAAGGCAACGTGTGATTCGATGCACAATAACGACGAGACGCGAAAACGCAACGGATTTCAGACACACACGGTACTCTCTCTCTCTCTCTCTCTCTCTCTCTCTCTCTCTCTCTCTCTCTCTCTCTCTCTCTCTCTCTCTCTCTCTCTCTCTCTCTCTCTCTCTCTCTCTCTCTCGCTTCGAGGAATTTACGGCTGTGTCGCGGTGAGGCATGGTAATAGCCGTAACATGGCAGATATTAGCAACGATTACCACTTGCGCCACCGACTTGTGCGCGCATAGTATAGGGAGGGGAATCGCCTTGTTCGGGGCGCCTTAACAAGACGTGAATAATGACGATATTTCGCCGTTGCGAGGAGCTCGATACGGCGAAATAATTCAGCGATAATGGCCGTAAGAAATTTGTAGAAACCGCTCGAGAACTTTGGACGGCCGAGACGTGAGAATCGGCGCGGCGGGAGATTCGACGGAACCGGCGCGTTGCGAAATAACTTTTCCTCAAGTAGTGTCGAGACGGAGTCAACTTACGTGCGCGCGTCGAGAAACTTCCTCGAGAAGCCGTCGAGACATTCTTTCGGGAACGTGTTAGGTATTAGTGTCGCAAGGGAAAGAGGATTCGATCGGATACTTCGGATTATACGCGAGCACAACAGCGTATCGCAGTCTCCCGTCACGAGAGAGAGAGAGAGAGAGAGAGAGAGAGAGAAAGAGAGAGAGAAAGACGAAGGGACTCGACGAGGGATTATAAAGAGATGACGCGTCGTCGAGAATACTCCTCTTCCCACGATCCGAACGACGCGTATCGCGAGAGAGACACCACCGTCGAGACGTCGACATGGCCGATCGAGAGAAGTCCGCGAAGTTTCACCGCGGGACCTTCATTCGAGAACGATACGCCAAGTTTCGACGGCGGAGGCGGCAGAATACGTTGGGTCGCGGCCAAGAAAAAAGGCGATGGCGTGGGTGACTCGCACGAGCAAAGCGAGCTGACCCGAACTCGTCGCATGCAGCTCGACCTCGCTCCTCTCTCCTCGACGTCGGTTTCTCTGAAAATAACTATGCCGCCTCGTTTGACGTCACCGACCAATCTAAATCGACCGCCCCCTCTCTCCCTCCTTCTTTCGGTTCCGCGATTTTGCGAGTCCACGGGGTATCACTTATCAACGCGGACCCTTCGCAGCAGGACTTATTCGCGGAGACGGAAATAGGCGAGCGAAAGGTTCTTGTCTTGTAAAATAAGTATGGTCGCGCGCATCTCAATAGCGAGGGAGCCAAGAATACTCATTGACGATCTATAACAGCACGCCTATGTTCAATGACGATACTTTTAACCCGCATATGAAAGCACACATGAAGAACATCCAGTAATACAGTAAGATTTCTATAATCATATTCACGGTGTAATACACGGTGAATGCTTCAGACAATTCTTTTCAGCTGTTACGAGAACACACATACACACGGTGCAACGTTAGCGAGGACCTGTCCACGGCGCTCAGCCTGTTAAATAATCGCGTCCGAGGCGACGAGTGTGCACGCGGAAATAACGGGAAGCACGTGTTCGCGCTGTCGTCGTAACGAGTTGCGAAAAGATCCCGCGGAGACGGTTACGAGCGCGAGAAGAGCGGCTGGAGGATCGAGTGACTCGCCTCGAGGCGGTCGTCGAATTTAACCTTCGCGAAAGGTTAGCGCAATTTCCCTATGAAAATCGGGCCACGAGGATGGATCGTTCGGGCCCCGAGCCCGAACGGAACGGCGAGCAGAGTGGATCGCGCGTGCGATGCGCGGATCGGGATCGAGAAGACGCGACGAGGAGGCGATCCCGCGGCCGGGTCAAACGGATCGCGCAATTTCAACGTAATGTTCCTACACGACCGCGATCGCGATCGATAGCGATTTACCGAGGCAAAAGATGGCACGAGATACGTGACTGTGATCTCGGACGAACGCGAGCGCGCGCTCAAAATGGAAAGAAGCGAACGAGGAGAGTCGGCTCGATGGGCAAAGAGAGAGAGAGAGAGAGAGAGAGAGAGGAAGAATGGAGGAGGAGTGACTCGAGAATGTGCGAGGATCGAATCTCTGATGATCGTTTCCGATCTCCGAAGACCGGATGCATCGCTCAGCGGCGCGCGTAACTCGCTCGGCCGAGCAGAAGAGCGGCTCGGCCGGGCGCTAATGGCTCGCGAGAAATAAATAGCGCTCGTTACCGGCGCACCTCGCGAAAAAAAGTGGAGCCATTCGACCGATGGAGACATAGAGAGACCGCTGCGAGAGCGTATTCGTGTATACCTGGTTATATACATGCTACACGCCCCGACGTGATACCGAGCCGAGACGCGGTATTGACCGGCCGCGGCGACGCGTAATCCGCGAGTAAAAGGGAGCGCGCGCACTCCGCAGGAAAGAAGGAAGGACAATTTTCCAGCGGGTATATGTCGTACACGTCGTGCGCGGTAACAACGCAAGTCCCACAAAGGTTCCGTTCGCGAGCGGCCCGATAAATAATTGCCGTCACGTCGCCGGACTTGCGAGCGGTTAATTAAGCGAGCGGCAGTTAACGACGCGCGAACGTCGCTAAAACGCGCCTTCATTACCGCAGAGGCTGTACATCCGTTCCAATCGACTCCGACCGATATCAGAGAGACTGAACGAGCGAGCGCGTAAATATATCGCACGAATTTAGAAAGCGTTGTGTGCACGTTGCACGTATGAGCTATTATTTCACACGGATTACTGCACGCTGACACTCGCATTCCAGCATGTCGTAAAGAACACATTGCTCTCTCTCTCTCTTTCTTTCTCTCTCTCTCTCTCTCTCTCGTCGCGCTCGACGAAATAATCTTTATGTCGCATATTTTATGAAAGTGCTGCGCGGCAGCGGCAGCGGCAGCGGCAGCAGTTTGGAATAACATTTGTATCGAGATTACACGTCCACGCTACGTTTCGTATATCAAGAGGCGCTCACAGCTCGGTTCAGTTAAGATTTGTCGACGAGTGATGTATGATTATGTACACGAGACAAACAGCGCTGTAGTGGAACGCTCTCTCTCTCTCTCTCTCTCTCTCTCTCTCTCTCTCTCTCTCTCTCTCTCTCTCTCTCCGCAGGTGTAATTAATACGCAGAAGCAGCCGATTATTAGAGACACGGACGTGTGCTATCACTTGGCAGTTACTTAGCATGTCTTGTTGTAATTAATTGTACGAGTGCCAGCGAGGGAGAGAAACAGAAAGAGAGAGAGTAAACGTAAGCGAGTGTCCACGTTGCATCACCGAAGCGAGATTTTATTGGCTCACCAACGGCGTATTCGCCATCACTGTACGCACTATACGCACGTAGAAATGAATCGACGCGTAATTATGCAGTTCGGTAAGAAAAAAATAAACTTGCAAGCACACTAATTAATAACTGATAAGCCGATTCAATTAGCCGGTGGCAAACAGATTGTCACGACGTCTCGTGATCGAACGGGCGCGAGGAGTTCGTCGGCGCTATAGTTCAAGCGGAATCGTTGATAGGACACTCGTGACATAATGTACGATATATGATGAATTATTACGTGCTTAATTAATAATTCATGGGAAAAATATGTACCTGCGGCATAATTCCTGCGTACACGAAATTTATCTCCATCTTCCTAACGAACACTCGATATATATCAGCAGGCGGAAAGCAAAATCTTGTCTGCGAACGCAGACACCTCCGCGACACATCGTTCGTATAGAAACACATTCGTCTGGCTAAACGTGACAAAGTACGGCCACCTATTATAGATACTTTGCACATCTACGTACTAATCAAAGCCATTAACTAATAACGCCCGACAAGGAACACGCTCGTTCATTCCGAAGCAAACCGCTACCGTTTACTCGGCGGCGGCGGCGGCGGCGTGCCGGTGATTAATGAGCAAACAGTAGAAGAATTATAGCGGTCGCCGCTCAGTTAAGGACAATAATTAAAAACATTTGACAAACCCGCTACGAGACAAATCGGCGCGCTTGATTTATGCATCGCGTCGATCGATTAATATGCGCGCGCAAGGAGAGGCCGGGGAGAGCCTCGTCGGAGAGTGGCTGCGTATCAGTCTCCGTTGCGCGACTATTTACCGCCGCGCATTCCAATTAATTAGACGACTATCGGGGACTATGCGAACGTTAGCGGTGCTTTACCGAGCCGCGCGCGCTCGCGGCTCCGCGAGATTAACGCGGCATGCAAATTCGCTGGCGATGCGATTTGCCGCGCGCGTACGGACGACCATCCGGTAGCACTGCGACTCTCTCTCTCTCTCTCTCTCTCTCTCTCTCTGCATCGTGCGCGGCTTTGCATTGTGCGCTCCGGCGGCCGCAACTAATTGCCGTTCGGCAGAAAACACGCATAAATCCGCGGGAGTATTGTACTGACAGCACTAATTACAATAGCAATTTCCTTATCGAATTTTTGCCATCTCTCGCGAGAACGAAAGCGAGAGCGCGGCGCGCAAGTCGCGTACAAATCGCGAGCGTAGGAGCGGTTAATGCGGACGCCGATGTAAATTTCTTCTCGTGAAACTCGAGCGGACCGTTCACGACGAGATTAATTGCCGCGATCTATACGATTGCCGACGTACATGAAATCGGTATCGCGTGAATCCCGCGGAGAGAATCTCTATCTCTCTCTCTCTCTCTCTCTCTCTCTCTCTCTCTCTATCTCTCTCTCTCTCTCTCTCTCTCTCCCTCTCTCTCTCTCTCTCTCTCTCTCTCTCTCTCTCTCTCCGACTGTCTCTCCCTCTTTACGTGCATGCTCGCTCGCACACGGGCGGCCGCCGCGTGTGCGTGGGTGTGCACGCGAGACTAACTTGTGTTTCTAGCGGCGCGCGAGAAACATTTACGTGCACACGGGAAGACAATGCGGACATTCGTTTATCGCCTTCGACACGCGTTGATTTACCGGGCGCGCAATAAATCGCCGCTCCATAACGCGCTCGACGATATTTCGCGTCCGGCGTGGCGCGTAATCGATGGCGGAATCGTGTGCGGACGGCTGACAGCGTTGCATAATCGACAACAAAGTCTCGAACGGACGAGCGAGCGAGCCTCATAATTGGATATTTCCGCGCAACGTTCATTTCTCAGATACTTGCGTAAAAAGAATATCATTCCGATATTCGCTTCGCACGTACGAGTAATATATGTGTAACTTACAACAACAAACACACGATACACGATTTTCTCTCCAGGTAATACCGGCGCTAGTACGAGACGCACGCACAGAGACACATACGAAAATTGATAGGCCACAACGGCAGCTGCGAAATGCGAGCTCAACGACAATCCACAAAGCGACGCGCGATTGGGCCGTTGCGAAACAGCCGGAGTAATTCGCGCTTTTCGCATCGACATGCACTTTACGTCGGGACTGATATAGATTTCCTTTTAGCGGACGCTATCGCCGCGTAGTCAGTCGCCGCGTATCGCCGCCCACAAGCGGCATTATTCTGCCTCGCGAGCATTCCAGACTGATAGCGCGATCGAGAGAGCGCGTCGAGTCGAAAGTGCCACCGCGACTGTCGCGCGAGAAAAATCGTCTCTCTCTCTCTCTCTCTCTCTCTCTCTCTCTCTCTCTCTCTCTCTCTCTCGCGTGCGGAGACTCTCTCAGCTGGCGCGCGCGCCAACTCATTCTATCCATTCGGGGCCCGGAGAATGCAGTTGCACCGGTCTTCGCTACCGGCGCGAGTCGCCGCGTCTGAATTCATGATATATGCGTGCCGATGCGATTAGTTACAGGGAGTACAGCGGGTAATTGCCGGCGCAAACGCACGTGTGATCGTCGGATTCCGTTAAGAGTAAAACTTCATCGAAACCGAAATCGCTGCCGCCGCGCGCGGATTTATCGGTGACACAATGCCCACATCGGCGACGTCCATTCGTTCGTTCGTTCGTTCGTCCGTTCGTTCGTTCGTTCAGTCGTCCGTCGGTCCGTCCGTTCGCGATAATCCTATCGGCGATACTTCCGTAGCGGTTCCCGCTCTCGGCAGCTCCGCTCTGGAGCAATAAGCTGAGCAATAAAAGAGAGACGGTTCCGAGAGATATAATACGTTAGATAAGAATGAGCTCGTGTGGTTGAGTAAGTTCCGCTCTCGAGAGCCGGTCTTACGTCGCAGATAAGAAAGAATTAGCTCTAAAGCCTCGTGTTACCAGTCCCAATTACCTCGTCGTGAATCGCGTCGCGTCCCCCGCAGCTTACTAACTTACGGAGAAGGGGACGATTTAACGAGAATACGCGCAGGCGAAATATTTTCAAGCGCTCGACAGCTCGAAAATATCTTCCCTTTTTTCTCCTTTCGAGTGAAAATTCGTGCGACTGCGCGCGACGCTCCTTCTCTCTCTCTCTCTCTCTCTCACTCTCTCGCGATCGCGCGCGCGATCCTGGCGATACCCCGAGGATACCGTTTACGCGGACGGCCGTGGCAGCCGGACGTACATGCGACACCGGCCACAAACATACTCGGTGTAGCCTGTCCGCCGGCGCATTAAATGCAGGCATAACCGTACGATATTACGGCCGTTTCTCGCGAGCGCGAGCGCGAGCGCCAACGGGAACCGCAGAACTTCGCGGATGCACCTGCGGTAAAGGACGAGACCCGGGGCTCCCTGCTCCCTGCCCCCTCGACCCTGCCACCTTCGCGTCCTCTCGCGTCCTCTCTCGCGTCCTCTCTCGCGTCCTCTCCCCGCCGCGCCGTGCCGCTACCATGCTCCCTTCGACGTAAGGGCGCGCGCGTGGGCAGGCGTGAAATACTGCCGCACGACGAACGTTTTATAGGTGGAAACGACAGCGGGACGAGGTCGGGGCCCCGGCAAACCGATTAAAAGTACGAACACGGGGCCCACGGGTGATAATTAATTCACGGCGCTGCGCTGCACGCAGGACGACGCTTTATCCGCGCGATCCGTACGGCATGTGCTCCTTTTCCCTGCGCGCGTCCCGCCACGTCCCGGTGGAACCACTTCTTTTCAGGGCCCGGCGAGTCTCTCGCTGTCTCTCGAGTCGAAAATAGTGCTAAATTATACCTGCGCAACGAGTAACGCTATCCCAATGGAAAAGAAAAGAGATATGACACTTTGATTATCTCGCGCGCGTGCGCGACATTAATTTCTTATCGCAGCAACAACATTCCCCTCACGGACACCTCAGACTCACACCCTTTCCTCGGGGTGAGAATAAAGTGAAGTTATTATTTTCAGACCGATCCGCTCTGAAGCAGAAGCGCGATCCTAAATCCGAGAATTCCTCAGCAATTACACACAGCCGTGTTTACAGCAGCGGGGCTGATCCGTTAGCAACGCCAGCGAGTTTTCAACTCGGGGACAGGATTTAAGGGTACGGTTCACCGTGGTGCCCGATGGCCCTCTTTTTAATTGCACGGAACGTCGATCTTGATTATAGCCGGCGGGAAGAATGTCGCTCGAAGGTCGACGCACTCTCGTCTCCTCTCCTCTCCTCTCCTCTCTGCTCCCAGCCCTTCGCCCCTCCCCCTTCCTTTCCCCGTTCTCGCTCATCCCGTTGCATACCCGCGTCCATCCTGGGAGCCACTTTTATCGGGCGTATCATATGCGCGCATATTCATATGGATGCCCCCGCGTCGACTAAATTACGGACTTTCTTCCCGCACGAGGACAACCGAAGAGCTCGCAGATCGATCACGCGGAGCTCGTTGTTTTCGACGCGCACGTTCGGTTTCTTCGCCGCTCTTCCCTTTCTCTCTCTCTCTCTCTCTCTCTCTCTCTTTTTTTTCGCCTTTTTTACTTAGTCTCTCACCCATCCCCCTCACGATACACACGTCCGGAGCAGGCTCGTGAGCGGCAGCGCGGAGGATGCAAACGAGGAGGACGCGTCGTCCCTCGCCCGGCCGCGGGAACGGATTTAGCGATTCCTTTTCGCTAATGAAGGAATCGCCGATTCGACTTTGTAATTAACCCGCCACGGGCACGACGACCACGTCAATGAAACTCTCGTTACAGATATACAGCAGACGCGGGAGACTCCGTCTCCGTCCACGGCGGCATACCCCGCTCTCTTTCTCATTATCCTCTCTGTCAGCCTCTCTTTTTCTTCCCTCCCTCCCGCTGCCACTTCCCACTCTCTTTTTCTCATTCTCTCGCTCTTTCGATCTCTGTCTCCATCGTGCGCGCTCGCGTACTCCGGTGATCGTAGCTCCCTCCGCGGTACGGCCACGTCGCAGAAAGTAATTACAATAATGAATGTTTATTTTCGCAATCAGCTCGAGCGCGGTAGGTAGACGTACACCATTCCGTAAGGTAAGTTCTCGGCTCTCTCTCTCTCTCTCTCTCTCTCTCTCTCTCTCTCTCTCTCTCTCTCTCTCTCTCTCTCTCAACCCCTGCGGCAAGGTGGTCCCTTATTCTTGGTCGGAGGCATCGACGTGCCTCGCCGATCGGTATACACGATTCTCTCCTCGTTGCCGACTTCGTTTTGCTCGCCTCTCCGATGTTGACGGACGTACGAACGAAACCGGACGGCGCGCGGCGACGGAGGCATCCTCCTCGGCTGTTGAAACCGTGAAACTCGCTTTTTCGACTACGACACAGCTCCGTCCAAATTTCTCCGCGCGATATAAACCAAACGATATAAACACACCGACGACGACGTGCACGGCGTTGCACGCGAGAGCGGCTTTCGAGAGCGGCAGCGCGCGTCACTTTGGAAATAAACGGCTCATGCGCTCGTTTTTGCAGATTGCTATCGAGAATATTTGTCATCGCGACATCCACGCACGTGAACGTACGTGTGGAGAGCGCGAGAGAGCGGCCGGAATCAATTCCCGAATGAAGACGCGAAATCGACGCGATAAACGAAACGAACGTCCGCTCGCTTTTTACGCCCGGCTACGCGCGAGCGAGTACGCGCGCGATTATTTATACGCTCGCGCCGTGCAGCGCGCGACTTCTGGCCATTTATCCCCGCCGATCGCCGACGTATGTAAATTTACGGAGTCGTTAATTGCGGCGAACTTCTTTCGGGCCTTCCCGCCCAGAAAAACCGCCGCGCCATCGCTCGAGGCATGCACGGCCACTTATGCCCCCGTGTACCGATCGCTCGCGCTCGCGCTCGCGCTCGCGCTCGCGCGCGCACGAGCAGCGTGCACGTGTGCGTCCGAGAGCGGTCACATTAATGGCGATCAGCTGAGCGTGTGGTGAAAGAGTGTTGACTCGCGGCAACAGCTGATTTTTCATTTATCCTCTCGCGAATTCGAGTCCCGCAGCCGCTCAGCAGCGTAATCGGCTCTCTCTCTCTCTCTCTCTCTCTCTCTCTCTCTCTCTCTCTCTCTCTCTCTCTCTCTCTCTCTCGGAGCGATTTTATAAATTACAGTTTGTGATTTATGGAACGTAATAATAATGGACATAATAAGCGCGCGATACCCGAGTTTCGTACGTCAAATTAAAGCATGAAGAGAGACAGACAGAAAGAGAGTGAGGGAGAGGGAGAGAAAGAGAGAGTGAGTGAGTGAGTGAGTGAGAGAGAGAGAGAGAGAGAGAGAGGGAGGGAGAGAGAAGGAGAGGGGTATTGAATACGAAGCGTTTGATGAAAATACGCAACCCATATCCGCGTGGCATGTACGAAATTGTCGCGCGATTCGCCTCGCTTATGGCACACACCACCGCCGCGCAAATCGCGGGTCATTAAGTCGACTTTTTCGTCGGTTCCACAGCGAGTCGGAATGCCGGCCGTGGCTTGGAAAATCAATACCGGTTTTATCATCCGCATCAATGGCCGCCGTGCGCGCGTTCGGGGAGAAGAGAGAGAGTATCCATTACGCGGCCGGGTGTTTTGCGTTGCCGGGTATGCAATTGTACCGATAAAACAAAAGCGGTACCCTATCAGCGGTACCGTGCCATTAATGGTCACCCGTCTCTTTCTTGCTTCAGTTAAGCGATAATCCGCGGTGGCGGCGCTAGTTCGCCGTTATCCTTTTGTATCCATTAGCGGGAGAGAGGGCGAGTCGAGAAATTGTAGCGACTGTATAATCACAAAGGTACCATATGCTCCCTGCGCGAAGCGCAAGAAAATTTATGCTAAACGTAGACAATGCCCTTTGTTCGCGGAAAGCTACGCGAGGTCGTCAAACCCGATCGTGCCGCGATATTCGGTAGTCACGCGTTTGTCAACGAGAGTTCTTCCATATATTGGAAATTTATTATATTGGGTTGGCAACTAAGTGATTGCGGATTTTAAATAAGAATGAAAATTCAAAATTTTAAATTTGCTTTTCTAAGTTTTTTTCAATGCATGTATGCGATACATTGAGCTTCTCTGCAATATCACGTGTTGTGCTATGACGATCTGAATCGATAATGGCCTTGATATGGGTCTCATCGACTTCAGCTGGACGGCCAGATCGTTGAGCATTTTTCAATGAAAAATCACCAGAACGAAATCTGGCAAACCAATTTTGACACTGCCTTTCTTTCAAGGCTTCATTCCCATATACGGCACATAACTTCTTGTGTGCTCGCGATGCGTTCTTGCCTTTTCGGAAATAATACAATAAAATATGTCTGAAGTGCACGTCTTGCTCTTCCATTTTTAAATTGGGATAAAAACAAAACTAAACAACTAATCGATATAATTTTTGTACTAAATGAAAGGTAGAAGTCCAAACAATAAGAAAAAAATATAGGTTAGCTACTTTGAACACGTTAACGAAACAAAAGAAAGTGTCAGAAAAATCCATCTGTCGACAAAATCCGCAATCACTTAGTTGCCAAGCCAATAAAAGACAAAGATTTCCTATCACCGATGTCTCTCTTCATCAAGTGAGAATATCTCTCTGTGACGAAGAAGCTATTGTTTTCAGTATAATCAGTCATTTCTTCCCTCCCTCTCAAGTTCTTCTCAACTAAATTTCTATCAGATGCAGAGTCTGAAGACTGCTGTCACAGCAGCAGTCAGACTCGCATAAACTGACGTGAAAAGAAGAAAAATGAAAACGATAAGAAAAATAATATCTGGAATTATCGTCTATCGAGATATTCAGGATGTTATTATTTGACGCGCTGTTGACAAGGTGCACGATAAGATAAAGCGACAAGACAAAGATAATAATAGCGTATTTGCGGCGGATCTGGTGTACACCTCTTATCGTTTTCGCCAAAGAGCACACACCGAGACACGTCTGCCGTGCGTCTGCGGGCGTGAATCATGAAATTTTAACCCTTCGCTAATATATTTTCGTGCGCTTTATACACGATAAGCGGCGGTATAAAAGGCGAAGGTAAGGCAACAGCCGTTACTCATCGGATGAAGATAACATAATTACGCTTGCATGAACCGGCCCGGCATAAATAACAAGTACATGCATTTATGGATACGCGGAGAGTCCGCCGACTAATCCGCATTACAATGCACTCCCGCGAGAGAGAAGAAATTGAGAACACGGACGAGCGTACGCGTCCATAAATCTGGCCGCGGATAAATTATCCGTTTGATAATTCGCGCGTCAACGATTCGGCGTACGAAGAATGGGTTAAATATAACACGACTCGCGAGCACAACGGAGAGAGCCCGGGTCTCCGTGCGTGATTTACCCGCACGTAAAAGTACATGTTTTCCGTTTTGGATTAAACGCAAAAGGGAATATCGAGGGGAACCTTCTCGCGACAAACGCAACTCTCTCTCTCTCTCTCTCTCTCTCTCTCTCTCTTGAAAAACAGAGAGACGCATTCCTCTCCACTTCGTAGGCCGTAAATCCCGTGCGGGAGAGTCTCGTAAACTTCCGGTTCCCAATAATTCGACGTTCCTCCCGGCTGGCTGTCTGCAATATTTTATTTGCCGGTGCTCCATCGTTTCTGCGAAAATGCCGAGCGGTAGCAGCCGGGTAGTAAATGTCAAAATGCTCGAGCAGCTTGCCAGGACGAGGGGTCTAAGCGCTGTGCATGTCGCTGTGAGCTCCATTAGACGCGGGCGCGCGAGAGGGAAAGAGAGAACTTCGAAAGGAGGGAGGAGGAGAGCGGGGAACGCTACCAGTAGTGCACCTCTACGCTAGGCAATATGCATTCGAAGCAGTTGCACCGGGCAGGCGAGGTCGGGGTGAACGTCCAACGCCTTTAAAGAGAGCACGCCGATGCGCGCCTTGCCCTGTCGGCCCTGCTTCTTGCACCGCCTTCGGCGTAAGGGTGCGTTTCCACTGGCTTGGCCGACTGGACTGGTCGAGTCCCGCAAAAGATGCGACGATAATTATATTCGCGCTGCGCGACTGTGTGTGATTGACTTTGCCCAAAGAGTACAAAGTACGCAGGAGCGAAGCCGAGTTTCGTGAGTCTCGCTCGTTGAGCGATAGATTCACCGCGGAAAATTTCACGCATCGTTCACACAAGTCAGTATCATACCTGAGAGACACACACTCTTACCCTTTGCCTTGCCGTGGAAAAGCCGTGGACTCAATTTCGCGCGAGTGCGCGCGATAACCCCGAGTGACGGGGGGGTGACGCTCAAAAACGAGGGTGATCGATAACGGCACGCACTTTGCTGCTTATAGCCGCTCTAATGGGGCGTTATATGTATTAACGGGAGAGTGTCAGATCTACCTACGGAAATAGACGTTTACAAACGAGACACGTTCGTGGGCGGAGCGAACGCGCGAACGGGACTGAGAACAATAAAAAGAAGAAGGAAAGAAAAGCGGACAAAGATTTTCGACTTCGCCGAGAGTTATTGCGCTCATGAGGAAGAGAAAACACGCCTGTCGTAGAACCCGTAGAAGATACGATACCTTGCTTGCCCGCCGCCCGCCGCTCCAAACTACACGACGCAAATGTACGAATCGCGTTCCTCTAAACAAAGACCTATCAATCTCTATTTCAGTACGTGGAGCCACGGACCGTGGTTATACCGCTTTTTTACTTATTAATACAACTTTCTTCTCCAAAGTGCGCTATACATCACGAGATACGTGTACATCGACTACGAGCGAGAACCGTTTACGCGTTCTCGCTCGTAGTCGGGGGATAAACGAACTGCCAAGTATACGGACAGGTGGGCAATAAGGCGGATCGCAAGGACGTGTCGATGGATCGGGGCATTACGCGCTGCTACGCTCTTCGTGGCTTCGTGTCCGGTGGGAATGCGCCCTAACGCGTTGCGTCCGATTCATCTTGCGGGCCAGAGACACACATCGAGGGCATGCGATTCGCGGCGCGTCCCGCCCGATGGCGAGATTAATGGAAGATATCAGCGACGAGCGCGCGCTTTAATCAACGAAATTGGCGAGTACATAAGGTCCACGATGTAGCACACTCGTGCGGGACAAACGGCGCTGGAGGAGGAGGAGGAGGAGGAGGAGGAGGAGGAGAGAGGGCGAAAACGACGCCGATATATCCCCCGCAGGGCCGAAAGATACTGCGCGCCAACCGCGGCGTTTTTATGCGAATGTGTATTTTACAATGTAGGAGGAAGAGAAGGGGGAGGGGAGCGAACGTGGAAAGCGCGATGGCAGGGGCGAGATAAGGTCGCGGAGAAACAGACGCGATATAGCAGGATACGGCGCTCAGAGACGCTGATGATATCGGCGAGCACACGTAGACCCCCGGCCGTCCGCGCGCGGCCGCGGAAAGAGGAAGAGATGAAATGACGATAGTTAGATTCAGATGCGGGAAGGCAGATAATGAGAGGTGATAGCGCGAGCCGGTATGAAAACAGTTAACTGTTAAGCTGGCGCGGAAGCCACGTAGCCGTGCCCTCTAATAAAAGTCCGATTTCAAATTGAATCTCGCGCGATCGCGAAACGTCGCGGCTATAAATCCGGGCGTCGCGCTGCGCCGCGCCGCGCCGCGCCGCGCGGGCGTGCGTTGTCCGCGGCGACCCTTTCCCCGCAATGATAGATACAGTTGTCCGGGTGCAATGAACCGTGAGCGCTTAAATCAAGAGCGGTCCATTGGAGATCGATCGATAGATATTGCCACGCGCGAGAGCGAGCCGCGCGGAGCGCGAAAAAAACTCGGGGCAGACATCCGTAGGTGCAGGCCTCTCGCCCGTCGTTTATCGGCCGCCCGATAAAGCCTTGTGTTCCCTGATAACGTCGAAAGCGAGCGCAGCTCGCGTTGACTCACCGACGTTGACAACGCGAATGACAATTAAACTGGCCGCCGCGCGCCGGCTTGCCGTTACGGCGCACAACAAATTACAACCGACTCGCTTGCTAATTCGTTTTTCGTTATCTCTGAGAGGATTTTTTCATAGCTATACATCTGTTAAATATATCTCAAAGCGGATTGGTTGCCTGCAGTTAAACCGTCATCCCTCAGTCTATAAAAGCTTCCAGCAGTCTGCGGCTAAAGATTTATTAGCGTCATTATCGAAGACTTATTAAGGTACTGCAAACCCGACGCGGATTCTCTTCTGTGTTTCGTCGGAGCAAAATTCTATAATCGCGCGCGCGCGCGCGCGCGATTGGCCCGACCTAATTCCGCACAAAGTTCGGGAGAGGCGAATTCCGCCGGCTCGCACACGATAGGCTCGCCGATAATACCGTGCCGCGGCGGAATAAAGACACACGGGCGCAGGTATGAAAAAAAGATTCACTTTTCGAGGCGTCGATAAACCGCACGGTCCACCGTACGCACGACATCACGCGGGTCGAGAGAGACAGAGAGAGAGAGAGAGACAGAGAGAGAGAGACAGAGAGAGAGAGAGAGAGAGAGAGAGAGAGAGAGAGAGAGAGAGAGAGAGAGAGAGAGAGAGAGAGAGAGAGAGAGAGAGAGAGAGAGAGAGAGAGAGAGAGAGAGAGAGAGAGAGAGAGAGAGAGAAAGACGGGGGACGAGCCGATGCGAGGCACTTCGCAAATCGGCAGAAGCAAAAAGCGGCCGGGTCGAGCTATTTTCTTAAACACGTCTTAAATTCCAGCTAATAATTGAGCAGCTGAACGCCTGGGCGGGGATACTGGAATTATGCAAATCACGTCAGATCGGGATCGTGTCCCGAGGGCGCGACGTCCAAGAAGAAGGCGGGATGGGGGAGATGACTCGGGAGGAGAGCAGAGAAGGAGATGAAGAGGACGAGATGAAGCAGCGAAGAAGAGGCGAACGAGGAGAAGGAAGAAACGGAGGGAGATGGAGAGCGAGAGACGAGAGAACGAATGCCAGAATGGGAGAGAAGCAGCTCGCGTACACACGCGTGTGCGTGTGCACACGTGTATGTGTACGATGGAAGACTCGCCCCATTGTGATTGCTATACCCACGGGCGGAATGTTCCTTCGGTGTGCCGTCTCATGCCGACCCGCAACCAAACCCGAACGACTCTCATCCTACTGTTCGCTCTCGTCCCAGCAACGGAGCAACAGGTTGCACAACCTTCCACCTGCCCTCTTGTTTGCCGCTCGCCATACATACATACATACATACACGCGCGGCGTACGGCCGTATAGCCTTTGTACGCGCCTAACCGGGGAGGGAGAGGGAGAGGGAGAGGAGAGAGAGAGAGAGAGAGAGAGAAATATAGCAGTCTAACCACGGGTAGCACGGTGTACGAAAAGTGTTCGACAAGAAATGCGAGAGAGAGAGAGAGAGAGAGAGAGAGAGAGAGAGAGAGAGAGAGAGAAAAAGAAGCCGCAATCTTTTAAAGAAAGATTCGCGGCGCTTGAAAACGAATAGCGAAGCGTGTTTCGACCTGAGACACCGCGAGTGTGCTCCTCGTGTAGCGCGCTGTATCGCGACGTTTAATCCTGAAGAGAGAGCGCGAGCGATTTTATAATGTAAGAAATCGAAATTTTCCCTCGTGACACATGCGAGATCATCACAAATGTCCAACGATCGTTCGCCATGTGCCGCTTGCATTTTCCGAGCTACTTTCCGAGATAAGTCCTGCTGCAATACGCAGTTATCACGATATTGACGCATTGAAATGCGCGATCTCGCGATAAAACCTCGCGGTAGCAGAAGGCTCTTTGCGCTTCCGCGACCTTTCGATCGCGTCCCATTATCGCCTATCGCAAGATCGCCGGAGCAGCGAACGCGCAGCCGTTACGAAGACGGAGATATTTAAAGTCTGCGAGACGTTATCGCGAGACAAAGTACGATCGTCCATTACGATCGTCCGAATGGCGAGAAGGACACGCGATATGCACCCGATGCCGCGACAATTTACTCAAGATGAAAAAAAAAACTAGCATGCACGACGCGACGCGACTAACGTGTCGCGAAGCGGTGGACGCGCGAAGAATCAGCGCTGGTCGCTAAGAGAGGCACGCGGTTATGACGTTCCGCCCGAGCGCGGTCGATTTTTTGCGGGGCACCGATGCACGACGAGGAACGTCGGAGATGGTGACGGAAGTGCCATCCACCGAGAATCGCATAGGGGACGAGGTAGGAAGAGAGTGGGACAGAGTCGCGATCATCGACGACGAAACGAGATTTACTTTGCGAGAGTAACGACCAAGAAAGCCGGCCAAGAACTCGCTGCGCTGCACCGACGAAGAAGCCGCCACCGAGAGCGCCGCGACCGCTCCTCGGAGAGGAGGAGGCTGCGATACCGTGCCTCTCTCGACCTTCGTTTTTCCCTTCTTTCTCACCTACGGCGGGAAGAGAGGAGAAGGATGAAGAGGAGGAGGAGGAGGAGGAGGAGGAGGAGGAGGAGGAGGAGGAGGAGGAGGAGGAGGGGGAGGGGGAGGAGGAGGAGGAAGAGGAGGAGGAGGAGGAGGAGGAGGAGGAGAAGAAGAAGGTGGTGGCGGAGGAAGGAGACCCGCAACAAGATCGACGCACGCGGTACGCCGCGAAGGCGTGGTCGGTGGACAAGATCGCATCTTCGTGGAACGAAGACAAGCGGGAGAGAGAGAGAGAGAGAGAGAGAGAGAGAGAGAGAGAGAGAGAGAGAGAGAGAGAGAGAGAGAGAGAGAGAGAGGAGAGAGAGAGAGAGATAGACAAGGTACGAGGTATCAAGAGAGGTGAGATGGTAGAAGCAGACGAGATCGGTGAACCGTGGCGCGAAGGAGACGCTCAAACATAATAATGGGACGAAAGCGATTCTGAAAATTGAGCCGATATATATTTGCGGACTCGCGCGCTAAGAAAAGCCTCCGAAAGGGCACATCCAAAGGATCCAAAGGAAGAGCACTAATGAGCAAACGGCGCACTGTTCGAAGGAAGTGTAACACCTCGTGTCGGGAACTGTATAGTTTCCACACGCAAGGTACAGTCTCCTCCGAAGCCGCGACGGACTCGCAGGGATCCACTTATAAATCGTAAACGAGTTTGTAAGACGAGAGGCGGTTCATCCCACGCGCGTCTCCGCGCCGAAACGCGCCCTATACATACCTCTCTATTTGTTCCTCGTGGCGGAAGTGGAGTAAATAAAAATAGCCGAATATATATCTCGCGTCTCTCAGCGACAGGGGGGCGGCAGAGGGGCAGTCAGTTATTTCGGTGAATCAGCCGACTCGACTCGAAACTATAAATCACGCCTATCGTGTGGAAATTCGTGACAAATGTCTCCCCGGTATCTTATCAATCGTATATTCGATCCCAAAAGTGCCCTGCGCAGTCTGTTCACCTTTCGGCGTAAACGCCGCGGGCGACGCGGCGCCGAAGGACGATCGAGAAATCCGAGCGGAAAAATGACGCGACTCGCGGAACAAGAAGCCGCGGACGTGTGCCATCGCGATATAGACATTATAGATATCGCGTCGTGCATATGGTCGTGCCACGGACGTTTCGTGGTCGCGCCGTAACCGCGCGCGCGCACACGATATCAACGGCGGCTCACGGAGCAGAGGTCAGAGATAAAAGGCCGAGATAAGGGTACGTCGGACGCAGGTGAACTAAATGTAAGCGAGTCGATAACCGGTCGCTATCTTATCTGCTCACTTCGCCTCGATATACCGCGACCGAGCGATAGACCATCAAGCTGAATTCTACGGCTGGGTGCGTGCGCGTCCGTAAAGCTGCTCGTAGAAAAGCTAACAACCGTCGTATCGTTTCATGACGACGAGGACGAGGACGAGAAAGAGAAGCAGGAGAATAAGAACGAAGACGAGAGAGAGAGAGAGAGAGAGGGAACGGCGGCGCGACGATGCGCCGTGTCTCGTTAAGCAGCGAGATGCCCGGAGGCGTTCGCCTCCGATCGACGGATGATTATGAATGTGCACATTGAGAGAAGCGAGGTCGAAGCCGAGACCTCACGACGATCGATACACCGCCGCTCGATCGGCAGGCTTTGTTTGCGGCGATTGTTTTCGCCTGATCGGAAGCAGACGTCAGATCGACGAGATACGTTACACGGCTGTCCGACGATCAGATACGGCCGCGCGAACGCGAAACCGCGTCCGCGGCGAATGCTCGCGTTTGCTCGCCAAGCTACACTTCGTGACTATTTGCAATTACATCGATAAAAATTCCGCGCCATATGTAATTGTTTTATGTTGAGCAACACGGGCGTCACTTTCAGTACGCCGTAACTGGCTAGCGATAAAAAAAGAAGTATAGCGTTGAACCCAACGTGGCTGAAAAAACATTGTCGATGCCTGATATTGTGATTTCTCGCGAGTACGCGCAGTTGGCCGACGCAATATTCGTTATTATATTGTTATGTTCTCGAGGGAAGATAGGAAGAATCTTGATCGGTTCCATATGTTCGTTTCGAGAAGAATTTCTCGGAGCGATCTAAAAAGTGTGATTTCGCTAAAGTGTAATGGCCCGCGATTCGTTTCAGTCACACGCGACAAGTTACCTCAAACCCGCGGGGTAAGGTTGCACCCGTGCTGCCTGCGTTTTCTTTTCATTTGCGTGTGCACGCACACGCGCGTATCCACAATCACGCTACGATATTTCTAATGACATACTACGAGGCTCCGTCATTTGCGGTTACGGTTGATGTTTGAGTTACATCGCGAGCGCAAGCGCAAGCGCGAGCGCGAGCGTTTCTATCACGCCCGTATAAACCCGTTTGATAAAGGATAAAATGAAAAATATATTTTCATATCTCGCGCGCGAAACGTGCAATTATCAAAGCCGCCTAACGAGATGTTAGCCGTCAACGTGATTTCAATGCAACAACCCACCCCACAGTTGTGTATGTAAACGAAGAAGATATTTCTCTTCGGATACAGGTAGAATATGCATATATGTGTAAAAAACAATATACGAGAAATATATAAACATATAAATGAGAAATATGAGAAACATATAAACATAAAAATAAAATTACATATTGCTGCTGCACTTCTATATAGAAATAGAACCAAGGTACATAACAATCCGTAAAAATTGTTGCGCATAGCTCGGAATGTTTAGAAAAATGTTAATGGATATTTGTATCCAGGTCGAAATTTTTCACGACTGGAGTAATTGCGATGAATATTTCAAATATTTCCGAGATACTGGAAACGCGCGCGTTGCACTAGTTGTAAAAAATAATGTAATCTCAATACCGCTTCGTAGTCGAGTGAAATATCGCGAGGAGAAACTTTTTCGCGAGAATGTACTCCATGTTCTATTTCAACACGAGTTCCGCTATCAGTAGCCTGTACTTCCGGCGACCGCCGTCTCCGTTAATTCCACGTAGAAACTCAAGGAGAGTCTCTACCGAGATACACGCAATACTGAAACTGATTTACCTCTCTCGGACGAATTTCGCGCGCCGAGCACAGGATGCACTCCGCCGATTGTAACGGCCGATCGACGTGCGTGCCGCGCGATGAGGCACGCTAAAAATATCGCGCGATATTTTCGAATTCGCGATACGAACGCGAAAGAAACGTGACGATGGACGCACGAATTAGCACGTGGCGCGCGCGCGCGCGCGCGCGCGCGTCCACGGGATCACCGCTCGACTAATCCCGCTAAGACGCAAGGACTAGATAAGCAGGAAACCGTGTCACCGTTTTGCCAGCCAGCAAAAAATGCTTCTTATATTCCGCGAGAAAGTACGCCGCACTCTAGAAACGACATAAATAACAATTTCCGTGAAGCAAGCAAGTCGCGGCATACATATTCGCGCGACCTTGAAGGACGCCTTACACACCTCTCGCACGGTCGGAGACACAGCGCGATGTAAACAATGAACGGAATTCGGAAGTCGTGATAAACAGCGTGAGTCTAGACTTCAGTAATATATTCCCTATTATCTATACTACGGCGCAAAGTACTAATTACCATGCCCCCGATTCACATTCCGTTAAAAGCCCGTGTTGACTTTCTCTCGCAGCACGCGATACAAATGATACGAATAAAATGCAACCTCGACTACGAAATGCGAACAAGCTTTGATAAGGGGGGAAACGGCGGCATATCATTAATTCTCTCCGTATTCAGACGCGAGTCGAGCGCGTTTGTCGCCGGCGAAAGTAGGCGAAGACCGCGAACGGCGGCGAATCGTCGCGCATCGAGTCGGTAAAAATATCTGCCCATCATTCATCTCCGCGGATCAAACAACTTCTCTACTCACCAGATCGCGGCGTCGGGGCAGACGTTTTCTCGTGCTCGGGGCGCGGCCGTCAAATCTTCCGGAGCGGCGTGCCGCGTGCCATTTTTCACCACCCTTTATCGTTCTTTCTCGTTCCGATCCGCTCTCACACACACACACACACACACACACAAGTTACTCCGATCACCGCGCGCGCGCGCGCGGGCCACGTGACCGGCGGGCACCGATCCGCGGTGCAACGGCACAGAAAGAGATGCACTCTCACGCACGTGACACGAACCGGACCGCGAGCGCGCAGGCTACGCAGCTGCGCGGCGCTTGCGTTTCCGCGAGCGCGCTGCACGGACGCAACAACGCCGCCGACGAACGGCCTCGCCTCGCGCGACTCGCGCCGTTCTGCGTCGCCGTCGACTCGACGTGCTGCTCGTCGTCGTTCTCGTCGTCAACGTGACGGGCGCGGTACGCGAGGCGATTGTCGCGGTTGCACGAGCGAGATCGTACTGGCGGCCGCGTGTGCGAGAACCGCGGCGCGCCGCGAGTCGGTGGATCGCGCGATTTCGAAGGTGCGCGGCGGATAACGCTAGGCGCGATGCACGTGACGCCGCGCGACTGATCATCCGCCCGTGAGCGTCTAGTGTCGCGCCGCGAGGCGCGGCGACACGCGTGTAAACAAAAGTTCATGTACACAGAGACGGCAGCACGTTGTGTGTACGCCGTGTGTTCGCGGTGTTAACCTTCCGTTGGGATTCGCGAGCGTTCCCGCGCTGCCTTTACCGCCGCCGCCGCCGCCGCTGCCGCTGCCGCCGACGCCGACGCCGACGCCGACGCCGACGCCGCCAACCGTTTCGGCGCGCGCTTTCGTCGACCTACTCACCGCTTATCGCTCGCAACTCACACACGATCACGGTACAAAATTAGACTACGTAATGCGAAGTCGACCCGATCGCGTCGAATCGCGCGCCGTGTCGCGCGCGGTTCCTAGCCGAATTCCGATATGCTATCGCGAGGAAATCAAACGAGAATCACATGCGAGATTCTCTCGCCGACTCTCGCGACTCGCGCACTCACCCGTCGCGATCGCTACGAGATACAATCACGAGAATTGGAGACGTAATATCTGACGTTACGTTTTTTGCGCCAAGTATATATATATGTATTTCGACGAATTCGACAACTCGAATTATATATATTCTTATCTTGCTAAAATTATATTCCCGTGTATGCTTGATAAGTAGACTTGAATTCGGTTGATTTTCTTTTCGGATGACGAAAAATGTAGTGGTGCTCGGAAATGCTTTTTATATACAAGCTTGGCAATCGCCACTAACACGTAGCACGTAGTTCTGCGGAGACGAGAACGACATGTTTGTGCCTAAGGTGTCAGCTGATAGCGTAACCGCTGATCCTGACAAAATATGATCCCCGTCCCGTATCATCTCGGGAGCGACTACTCGACAGCCGCCGAACGAGCGAGAAGACGAGCGAAGAAATCATCAAATATCCGTGATCCGATCTTGCATCGCGTGCGCGAGCGCGCGCGCGTCTAAATTATCGGCCGTTAGCCGAGATCTGAATTACTGGTTAACACCGATTGTCGTGTCAGGAACGCGGCGCATGGCGAATAAAAACGGACCCCGCCGGTGTATCGCGGTAGTTAAGGCGTATCGGGCCACGAGAAAAGAACGGCGCGAGATGTGGCGGTTGATCGCGATGCAGTCGCGGCTGTAGTGGTAATGGTAGAAGTAGCAGAAATAATAGTAGTAGTGGTCGTGGTGGCATAGCTATGGGCAGCCATGCGGAATGGTGGCAGAAATGACTTCCAGGTTTTCGCGTTCCGAGGGATTGCCGCTCGACAAAACGACTTGCGACGCACTCGACCAAGGGGCACGATGGCGAAGGCCGCGATTCCAGGAGGGAAAAAAAGGAGCGCGATCTAAGCTAGAAAAATCCAATTGTCTGCTCTGTCTGCTTGACCTTTGACCGAGAAGCACGAGTACGGACGGACGGTCTTGCAGAAAATGTAGAAATCGAAAAAATTCTACTCCGCGATACATTATTTCTTTCTAAATTGAATCTACCTTCGATTGATCTCGACTGCATTTATTTCTCGCACTTTTATTCTCATGCGTGCGATTCTCGGGTATTTCTCGTCTAATATGTTTTTACTTTTTTTTAACCGTAAATAAATATCGCTATCGGATCGATGTTACGGCGTGTTTTATCTTCGTATATCGTGTTCCCTTCTTCACCGCGAAGACAAGTAGCGATGCTCGTAAATGACCCGGCAAAAAGAAGCGAGAAATGTCACACGAGCTACGCGTAATAGGCATCAATGTCAGCCGATTTACGATTAGTATCAGCCACAAAACTCAAACCATAGGCGCCCGTCACTTTAATCAATGCACCACTACACGCATGTTACTATCGCCTTCCCTGCTGTGTTAGCGAATAGTACTCAGCATCGAACACGACTAAGTGATGACCAGGTGGATTATCGAGCAAGAGATACGACGGAGGGATGCGGTTAAAAACACATGATTTAAAACGTAATAGTAACAAAAAAATTAATCTAAAATTTGCACTGCATTTACATACAATTTACCGTACAAGTGTGGAAAATGCAAATGTAAACATGGATACTGCGGGAATAATCTGATCAGTATTTTTCACTGTATACAAAATTACACGACAAACGTGCTACGAAGTAAGTAAGTGATTGATTCAAATACTAACGCAATAAAACAAGATGGAAAAAAATGTATATTTTTGAACGAGCGAGTGTAAGCGAGGTGTCTAGCGCACAGGCGATCAAACATTGAGATTGCAACGAAAAGGAACGCGGGTCCAAAGGCAAGCCGATCCGACGACGCTAGGTACGTCTCGAATCTGAAAATCTTTCTCGAGGAGGGTTAGCACCTGGTGCCTTCGCTCTCGCTTACAACGCCAGGCGTTGTCCCGATGGCCGATCGCAGGGAAGGTCCGCGTCGTTCGCGCCTCGTAAAACGGACGCGATCGACACGCAACGGAGCCCCGGACCTGCTTTAAGCCGCATGAATATCGTTATCGGTCCCGCTAACGGTCCCTCCCGCGGCTGTACTCTCTCCCGAGCTTCCTCGAACGAAGGAGAGATAGAGAGAGAGAGAGAGAGAGAGAGAGAGAGAGAGAGAGAGAGAGAGAGAGAATCTCTGACACACACACGTGCGCGCGCACTCGGCAAAATAATAGAAGAGCAAATAGAACGTGAGCAATTCGTTGGTTTGCTCTTCGACACGCAGCTACGTCGTGCGCGAAGACAAACGCGCGAGAAAAAGACGCACGACAATATCCGAACACACACACACACACACACACACACACAAGTGTTTGTTCCTTTCGATTAAATCGGAATAATATTCTCCGGAGGCTTGAGAAAAAGAGAACGCATGAGACGCGTCAGAATGAGATGAAATATTCGCCGCATTAACCGGGAATGTGGCATTAATATTAATAACCTCGGGAGTTATCGCTATCATAACGCGAATTATACTCGCGCGCGGTCCTCCGTTACCGCGACAGGCCTCTATCTATCTGTATTATTCGAATAATTAACATCTCTCCCGTAGATCCGGGCTACATAATCGCGCGGTTGAATACCATCGCCGCAAACACCCGGCCACGAACGTCAAGGCAAACGTTAATTTTAGACGCGAGACGCAATGAAGTACGCTCGCCGCCCGCCGGTCGAACTTCTGTAATACGAATTTTCGAGAGACGGGCGATATTATTACGGTAGTATTACGGCGAGAATATCACGCGCATTCGTCGTGCTCAGCAAGATCAGCACCCTTCCTAAGCGGAGAGGTGGTTTCGCGTCAAACGAGTTCCAAAGCTTCTCGATGGGAATGCATAAATAAATACATAAATATTAACCGACAGAGCGGGAGATGCACAGATATCAGACTTATCTTAATGTCAATGCTCCTGAGTCCGCTCCGGTCACGTTCATTAGGGTCATTAGCATCCGATATGCGTGGGAGATTATGAGAGAGCCGCGTCCTTCGCGTAGACCGTCACTTGATCGATGGATTCGTTCAACTCGAGCAACTTCTCCAGAGAGAGAGAGAGAGAGAGAGAGAGAGAGAGAGAGAGAAAGAAAGAGAGAGAGAGAGAGAGAGAGAGAGAGAGAGAGAGAGAGAGAGAGAGAGAGAGAGAGAGAGAGAGAGAGAGAGAGAGAGAGAGAGTCCCCATCGCGTTCTTCGCGTCTTATCGATTCCCTTCCGTTCGTAATTAAAAGCCGTTCGATCTGATATGCCGGCGCGAGTAGTAGTTACGAAAATCCCTCCGCCTTCCTTCGAGCGATCTCGGACTCTTCGAGTAGAGATCTCCAACGCAAAAGTCTATCAAAATAAAGCGTATAAATACGATCGTAGACGTTGTTCTCGATAATTCGTTCTCTATCACGATTTGCGAGCTCAGAAAGTCCTCGTTGCCCTTCGTCGTAGACGAACGTCTATTTTTACGGCGGCGATACGACCGCCCATATCAACGAAAGGGCTGATACATCCCCGCGACGCGACAATCCCTCGACGTACCTCGAGCTCGAGCGTATACCGGCTCGTCTCGGCCGCGTGTCCGTGTCCTCCTAATTAAGTTGCGCGCGGTCGAAGCGTTATTAGCGGCGCATCGCGCTTCGCAACGCGGCGGAATCGGAGCCGAGGAGCGTCCTCGGGATAAGGCGGTCGCCATTAAAGTCGACGCGTTGCGCCGTGGAAAATATCGCGCGGCGTCGCATAAATATCGCGAGCGTAAGAGCCAATAATAAAATCGTAAAAGTGGCTCGGAGTTCAAAAGGAAGGCGCGCCTCTCGGCGAAGCCGGGCCTCCGGCTCCGCGGCTCATCCAGTTGAACGCTCGCGATATTTAAGCTCGGCTGGCTCCGCTCGCGCTCTCGCGCTAATGGTGCAGCGGCGGCTTTTGCGAGGGAGCGAGCGAACGAGCGAGCGAGAGAGAGAGAGAGAGAGAGAGAGAGAGAGAGAGAGAGAGAGAGAGAGAGGGAGACTCGTTAAGCTTCCTCTACGGATGTTGATACACGGACACGCGCGCGTAAAATGTGCATACACGCACGCACGCACCGACGCGGAGCTCGACCTCGGTCGCTCCAATTCGCCCGTTAATTGGGCGACATTTTCGCCGTACGCCTTTTTTACGCTCCTGGCCTATCTCAACGAGCCTATATCCCCCGTGGAGTCGAGGTATAAATTACAGCGATTACCGCCGGCCACTGGGGTACGCGCCTTCTCCCCCTTTCTCTCTGTCTTTCTCGCCTTCCCAGGAGCCGATTCGGTTCGCGCTAATTATCGGCTCCCCGTATAAGTTTCCGCCGTTTCCATCGGAGCTCTCGCGTCAGGCTCTTTCGAGCAGCGACGCCGCCGATAGAGAAATAAACGCCCGTGTTATGGTCTCCGTCGTTAATACTCCCCCCTGTGGGCGAATCGTGCCTTTGCGCGCCTTTGCGAGAGAGACTCGACGTGGCGCTTAAGAACTCTCTCGCTACCGGCAGCATCTAGATCGTCCCCGGCAGATTGCGGAATTTTTGTCCCCCCTTCCCCCGCCCCGCCTCCGCCGCCGCCGCCGCCGCCGCCGCGCGGTTTAACGCCGCGGTTTAACGCCGTATCGACGCCAAGGAGCGACGCTACGACGTGCAGTCGTCACAACAGGTGCGCGCGAGATAGGTGCGTCCGTCAAGATCCGCGCAAAAATCGGGTACTCTCGGTATAGGCGAGGAACACAGGCGCGGCGGCTCGAACAACGGCCGCCGAGAGCGTAAGAAGTTTATATCCTGGATGCGCGTGGGATTCATCTCGCGCGAACGAGTCGAGGATCGGCGTGGTTTTATCGAGAACCCGGGCAAAACCGCGCGCGCTGATCGAGGCTGTGCGGAATCGCTCGCTATACGCGGCCGTGTATTCGGAGGACGGGATCGGGAGCGACGACCTGTCTCCGCGCGAGAAAACCATGAGACGTCGTCGACGGCTCACCGCGCCGACTGCTATGACGGATTCATCGCGGTCGCCGAAGAAAGAAAGAGAAGCGGGTAAAGCGAAACGCATACAGCCGGGACCGTAACGTTGATGCGCGAATCAAGTAGGGCATTTATTTCGCATCAAGCGCGATCGTGGAATCAGTTCGCCATTAAAGGGATCCCCGTGGCGGATCGGGAGTCCTCGAGTTACTCCGAGTAATGCAACACCTCATAGAAGCGGTAATGGAGATACGCGGTTAGGTATCGCGCGAGCGAATCAGTCGCGCAAAAGGAAAGAAACAATAAAAAGGCACTTGTTAGAAAATTGCGCCTGTATAGTCGAGGGTAGTCTCGAACCTGCGCCGCCATTATTATTATCTCGATTATTGTTGCTACGATTATAATCGCTATAAGCCGTCACGTCGTGTGCCGCAAATCTCCGCGCAGGAGGAAATCCCTCCCCAAATGTTGCTTTCTCGCGCTGCTACAACTTTTCCGCGAATCCATTCAAACCTCCAGTCATCATTATTTAATGTATGCAGAACGCCAGTCGCGCGCGTTCCTTACGAGACCGTATCGGCGTTCCCGAGTAATTGATGCACGCTCGCCAAGATCGCGAGCGGTTTGAATGGTGGCTACGAAAAACGAGTTTGTCGTCCGAGACTACCACAGAGTAGCTACCGTGCCGAGGTATCGGACAAGTCACGGAGGTGGCGCGCGTCTGGCATGAAACCTCACCGCGGAACGAGAGAGGAATCGGCCGGGTCCGGTGAAAAATGCCGGTTATATCGGGAAACTGGTCGGACCGCGTTCGCTCGCTCGCTCGAAGACAGCGCGTGGCTGCCGTGCGCGCGCGCGCAGTCTTATTAGCGCTGATCAGCCTCGCGATAAATTTATGTGTCGGTCGAGATATATACGGCCCGTAACACGAACCGCGGCCGCGGCTAAGAGTCCTGCGCCGAAAAAACGCGCGCCGTTA